>NC_134498.1:517500-714734 GCF_040206685.1 Ascaphus truei
ACTAATAACAACTATATAAAGAATAATAAATAAATAAATATCAGTATACAACCAGTATCAAAGATGTGGCCCGTCCATTGAGGTACAGTGGCGACCGAGCTGAGTCTAAGGCGGCTAGATTCGCGGCTTTCAGATTATCCCATTTATGTGTGTTTTTTTTGGCGTTTTCGCCCGGAGTGAACTGCGGTATTTTCTCGCTCGTGATATTAGCATTTTATTATCGCTGGCTGCAATACTGCAATGCCGTGTAAAAACTCAGGGGGGCGTTTGCGAGCTGTTGTCTTGGAAGTCTAATACCTTCGCGGTTCAGCCCACGTCAGTACACAGTCTGTGTGTGCGTGCGCAGTAATTGTAAATTTGAATATTTAAAGTATACACTGGCGACACACTTTATTCGAGCTTGGCTAGTCCCACGAATTCGGGTATACCCGGGTGTATTGAGGTTTGTGACTGTTTTCTGCCCGAGTGCATTGAGGTATTTTCCAAGCAGGGATTGAAGCATTTTATTCCCGCTGGCTGCAATACTGCACAGTATATATATATATACTGCATTACAATTCATGAATTTATGCCATCTGGTAGACACGGGAAGCATTGCAGCCTATTAAATTCTAATCATTATCATTTAACAGATCAGCCGCCCATCAGCCAGGCATGAACCCAGGCTGGGCAGGCAAACGCAACGGGGCTTGTCAGAGGTGAGGAGCGGCGCATTCCAGGTATCTGCCAGGTACATACCGGGTATTTGCTCGAATAAAGTGTGTCGGTGCAGTACATGTATTTTGCAGTGCTGTGCTGCTGTACAATACAGTACTGTATGTAATTTTTTTTTCTCCACAAACCAAACCATTTTTTTTTCACCAGCCTGCCAAAACCATCTTACTGTATTACGAAATTCAATCTGTGCTGTAGCTTTTGACTGCGACACTGTGTGTTTTACTGCACATGGTTGATTTGTGTGCTTTTTACATACTGTATTTGGGGGTGTATTATTATGATGAACTGCCTTTTGAAATTAAAGTATGTCTTTAGCTTTGAACTTCCACGGAGTCGTTAATTTTATGAATCTTGTACTCTAATCCTTTCAGAGATGGGAGCTTGCTGCTTACTGCGCAGTGTCCCTTAGCTGAGTCGCCCAACCCCCTATATCAACCAAAATTTTCAGAAGTTAGTTAAGTTAGTCACTGCGCCTGCGTTTAATTCTCTTTGAGATGGGAGCTTGCTGCTTTCTGTGCATGAGTCGCCTCGCCCAACCCCCCCCCCCTCTCAACCACAGAGTCGTTAATTTTCAGAACTGATTGTGTTCTTAATCCTCTAATCCTTTCAGAGATGGCAGCTTGCTGCTTACTGCGCATGAGTCGCCCAACCCCCTCTCTCAACAGAGTCATACATTTTCTGAAGTTAGTTAGTTAGTCATTGTGTTCTTAAAGCTGCAGTTCAGTTTTTTTTTTGTAATTAATTTTTTTACTTCAATAGTTGAATATTCATGAGCACTCCTGCACTGACATGTGCTAGAGGGAGGGCAGGGCTGGCAAAGGGGTGTGCCAGGGCTTGTGACAGGAAACGAAGGGACAGTGCCTTAGCAAATGGCTATTAAAATAGAATACAAGAAAATTGGTCTTTCAAAGTTGTTTTTTTATAAACAGAACTGATTGTGTTCTTAATCCTCTAATCCTTTCAGAGATGGCAGCTTGCTGTTTACTGCGCATGAGTCGCCTCGCCCAACCCCCCCCCCCTCTCCACTACAGAGTCGTTCATTTTCAGAACTGATTGTGTTCTTAATCCTTGTGGCAGGACGGCCTGTAGCCGAGGTCAGGGAACAGTCCACACGTGTAGTTTCAGGATAAATGAAAACGTTCAGTGGCTTTATTTCTCCACAGCAACATAACATGCGGGTACACTGTCCCTTTAAACAAATAAATCCTGCTCCACGTTGGGAGAAAAACTGACTAACACAGCAGACCTATCTAGCAGGCTGGTTGGCTAAACCATAACCAAACCTTAAGAGTCTTTTAAGCAGTCATGAAAACAAATGAAACAAATCTTACTTTGGCTGCAGTAAGTATTGTGCTGTATCTGTCTGGCTAGCAGCACATATATCCATGTGCTCTGGTCTGAGAGAGCCAGCTACTGCTAGTCACAAGATCCTTATCTACCTTGCTGGCTCTCAGGTGTCAGCTTACTTCCTGACTACCTAACGTCCACCTGAGTTAACCCTTATGAGTGCTGGATGAAGCACTCAGACATATGTCTCCCAGGCGTAACTGATAGGAGTTGACTTCACTCTGTCCCATACCTCCCCTGTTTGTGTGTGGCTAGTGTCCCACACGGCTGAAGCCCGACCCTCCACTTCTTTTCTTGACAAAAAATCAGCATTTCCATGGTCCTTTCCAGGTCTATGCTGAATATCAAAAGAGAAGAGTTGGAGGGCCATATACCACCTGGTCAACCTTGAGTTTTTGTCCTTCATGGTGTTTAACCACTTCAAGGGCGCATGGTCAGTGACCAGGGTGAAGTGTACTCCAGCGACATAATGTCTCAAGGCCTCAATTGCCCATTTTATAGCGAGGCACTCCTTCTCAATGACGGAATACCTCACTTCCCTTGGGAACAGCTTCCGGCTGATGAACAGTATGGGGTGTTCAACACCATCAAATTGCTGGGACAGCACTGCTCCCAGTCCTACCTCTGAGGCATCCGTGTGGATGATGAAGGGCTCTTTAAAATCTGGGCTCTGAAGAGCGGGGCCCTCTGACAGGCACTTTTTAAGCATGTCAAAGGCGTCTTGGCACTCCCAAGACCATTTAACTTGGGTCGGGGCACTCTTTTTGTCAGATCTGTTAGGGGTGCAGAAATTTCTGAAAAATTGGGGATAAACCGCCTGTAATACCCTGCTAACCCCAAAAGGGCGCGGACCTGTGTCTTTGTCTGTGGGGTGGGGACTTACTTTATGGCGGGCATCTTTCTAGCTAGTGGCCTTACTATCCCTCCCCCAACGGCATAGCCCAAGTACTTTGTAGTGGATTTACCCAGGGCACATTTTTTTGGATTTGCGGTGAGCCCTGCTTCTCTTAAGGACATTAGGACTGCCCTTAACCTTTTTATATGAGATTGCCAGTGTCTGCTATAGATGACAATGTCATCCAAGTAGGCCGCGGCATATGCCCTACGGGGTCGTAGTACCTTGTCCATTAACCTTTGGAACGTGGCTGGAGCCCCATGTAACCCAAATGGCATAGTGACGAATTGGTATAAACCGAGAGGGGTGGCGAAGGCAGTATTGCATTTGGATTCTTCCGCTAGAGGTATCTGCCAATATCCTTTCGTGAGATCTAGGGTGGAGATATACTCTGCTTTACCAAGCAAGTCAAGCAATTCATCCACCCTAGGCATTGGGTATGCATCAAATCTGGATACAGCATTTACCTTTCGCAGATCGACGCAAAACCTCACCTTCCCATCTGGTTTAAGGACCAACACTATAGGGCTACACCATTCGCTGTGGGACTCCTCGATCACGCCCAATTCCAACATGTCTATTATCTCCCTCTCTACCAGGTCTTTTCGGCCCTCTGGCAATCTATAGGGACGGGACCGTACTTTTACGCCAGGTTCTGTCTCAATCCTATGGGACACTAAATCAGTCTGCCCTGGCAGCTCAGAAAAAACATCTGGGAACTGGTCACATAATTCTAGTAGGTCTGACCTTTGTTCCGTTGTTAACTGCCCTCCCATGGGAACCTGATGGTCATTGTACGTACTACCCTTTGGAAGCTGTGGACCCAAATCCGTCTCTCCTTCCCGAGGGTGGATGAACAGCGATCTCATCGTTTTCCAGGGTTTCAGGAGGTTCACGTGGTAGATTTGTTTACCCTTCCTGGACCCTGGTTGAGAGATCTCATAGTTCACCTCCCCGGTGCGGCGGAGATCTTGGAAAGGACCCTGCCACTTCGCAAGGAGTTTACTCTCTGATGTCGGTAGTAGTAGCATCACTTGGTCCCCAGGTTGGAAAACCCTCAAGCGAGGATTTTGGTTGTACTGCCTCTCTTGATGTTCTTGAGCAGATTTGAGGTTTTCCTTAGCAAACCGACCTATCATGTCTAGGCGGTTTCTAAGGTCTATGACATTCTGAAGGGTATTCTTGGAGGGGGAGGGCTCCTCCTCCCAGGATTCCTTCAGTAGGTCGAGAATACCCAGAGGTTGGCGTCCATATAGGAGCTCAAACGGGGAGAAGCCTGTGGATGATTGGGGAACTTCTCGTACCGCAAACAACAGGAAAGGGAGAAGTTCATCCCAAGCTCGCTTTTCAGTGTCCACAAACTTCCTAAGCATGGTTTTTAAAGTACGGTTAATCCTCTCTACCAATCCATCAGTCTGAGGATGGTAGACCGAGGTCCGGACGGATTTTACCTCCAATAACATCAGGACATCCTGCATTAACTTTGCCATGAAATTTGTTCCCTGGTCAGTTAACATTACTTGGGGAAGTCCTACCCTAGAAAACAGTTCTAACAGCCTGTGAGCAACCTGTTTAGCAGTGGCTGATCTCAGAGGGAAGGCCTCAGGATATCTGGTGGCATAATCTACAACAACGAGTATAAATTTATGTCCCTTCGCAGAGGGTTCTAAAGGTCCGACCAGATCTACCCCAATTCTCTCGAATGGGGCGGCTACCAAGGGCAGAGGAACCAAGGGAGCCGGCTTCTGTCCTTTTTGGCTAGTTAACTGGCATTCAGGACATGTCTCACATAGTTTCATGATGTCACGATGTATGCCTGGCCAGTAAAACCGGGACGAGATGCGGTCCGTGGTCTTATCTCTGCCCAAATGACCACCCCATGGGAGAGTATGGGCTAGGGTGAACACTGTTTTAATTAACCCTTTAGGGACTAGCATCTGTCGAATGACCTCCCCTGTTTGTGTAACCTTATTCACACGATATAGGATGTCATTCAACAGTTCAAAATGTGGAAACACTTTTACACCTTGTTCATCCATTATCTTGTTGGTGACCTGTACCACATTTTCATATTGTCTAGCCAGAGCTGGGTCCTCCCTCTGCCTCTGACGGAAGTCAGGAAGATCCAGGTCTGGCAACATTCCCGTATCTATCTGTTCCCCACCCTGGTCATCCCCGGCCATGACCTGCAGTCCTTTGGGCTGACTAATGTTACCAAGAGTCCCAGCTTTTCTTAACCAGTCCTCTTTTTCCACACGTCTCTGTTTACGTGTCTTTGGGACATGGTGTCTACGGGGGAAAATCTCTGGGAAAAAAGGGAACAAGTCTCCGGGCTTCTCCGATACCAGAGAAGTAGGCTCCGTGGGAGTAGGGGCCAACAATGTTTCGAGGTAGGGCAAGTCTCGGCCAAGTAGAACAGGAGCAGGTAGCCAGGGAGCAACTCCCACTAGTAGGCTAGCCTCTTGATCCTGGATACGCAGTAGAACGTTCGCGGTCGGGTATCTCTTTGTATCCCCATTGATACACTCGATATTCCAAGGAGAGTCATAAGATAGTCTATTGCTTGGAATTAGTTCCTCTAGGATCAGGGTTTTTCCAGAGCCCGAGTCCAGCATGGCGTTTACTTTTGTCCCCTCCAGAGATGCTGGGACTAACCACGGATTGTGGTCCCCTCGGAGACAAGCTGTGGCAGTGGTTCTGCCATATGAACAGTCCATCTCATCATCTCCTGAGTCTGCCAACTCGGTCGTCAGCGGAAGCTCTCGACGGGGCTCGTTGCTTGGACCTCTCCGCTGTTGGATGGGATCCTCCCTTCTGCTTGGTGGGGGTATCCTCTCTACCGGATGGGTGACAGGAGTCCAGGTTCTCGGGGAATACTGTGGGTGGCGGCCTCCCTTGGGTGATCCAATGGCCTCGGACCCGGGACGTGCGTCTCTGCGGGAGTTTGTACCAGGAACCCTCCGAGATGGGAAAGGGTCTTCCGATCGGGTTGACTGGATCTCCCGAGCTGGCGGGTTGTTAGACCCTTCGATTGTCTGCTCTCCTGCCTCTAGCATCACCGGAAGCAACTGGTGTTTGCACGGACCGTTCCCAGCTATCCTGTTGGGTGTCGTCGCCAAGGAAGTTTTCCACCAAGCGGACCGCTGAATCCAGGGAAAATGCAGCGTGTCTTTTTACCCAGGAGCGGGAGGAGGGAGGCATTATCTGTATGAACTGTTCGAGCACAAACTGTTCAAGGATTTCTGCCTTGGTATGCTTCTCCAGTTGTATCCACCTGGTACATAAGTCTACTAAGCGGTGGGCTACGACCCGGGGTCTGTCTCTGTTTGCATATATGACTGTCCGGAACCGCTGTCAGTAGGTTTCTGGAGTGAGGCCTAGGCGATCCAGAATAGCAGCTTTTAGTTGCTGATAGTCCATGGCCTCGTCTGCTGGAAGAGCCTGGAAGGCTGCCTGAGCTTCTCCTATGAGGAATGGAGCCAGAGTCGTTACCCAGCGATCAACTGTCCAGCCGTGGGCCGTGGCTACCCTTTCAAAAGTGAGGAGAAATGCCTCTGGGTCTTCGTTTGGCTTCATTTTAGGCAGCATCACCGGTGGGTTATTTGGAATCTCTGGTCTGCCTAGGGCTGGACCTTCGGCCAGCAATTGGAGAAGCTTTTCCTCTTGCCTGGCCTGTTGCTCATCTTGCTGGGCTTGTCGCTCATCTTGCTGGGCTTGTCGCTCAGCTTGCTTCTCTGCTTGCTGGAGCTGTTGCTCAAGGAACTGAGAAAAAATTGTCTCCATTTTTTTTTTTTGTGTGGCCCTTCAGATACAGGGGCCGTCTGACTTCCCACTTCTGACACCACTTGTGGCAGGACGGCCTGTAGCCGAGGTCAGGGATCAGTCCACACGTGTAGCTTCAGGATAAATGAAAACGTTCAGTGGCTTTATTTCTCCACAGCAACATAACATGCGGGTACACTGTCCCTTTAAACAAATAAATCCTGCTCCACGTTGGGAGAAAAACTGACTAACACAGCAGACCTATCTAGCAGGCTGGCTGGCTAAACCATAACCAAACCTTGAGTCTTTTAAGCAGTCATGAAAACAAATGAAACAAATCTTACTTTGGCTGCAGTAAGTATTGTGCTGTATCCGTCTGGCTAGCAGCACATATATCCATGTGCTCTGGTCTGAGAGAACCAGCTACTGCTAGTCACAAGATCCTTATCTACCTTGCGGGCTCTCAGGTGTCAGCTTACTTCCTGACTACCTAACTTCCACCTGAGTTAACCCTTATGAGTGCTGGATGAAACACTCAGACATATGTCTCCCAGGCGTAACTGATAGGAGTTGACTTCACTCTGTCACAATCCTCTAATCCTTTCAGAGACGGCAGCTTGCTGCTTACTGCGCATGAGTCATACATTTTCTGAAGTTAGTTAGTTAGTTAGTTAGTTAGTCATTGTGTTCTTAATCCATCCATAGCCGAGCTGATTAATGCACATGACTAAGCCCCTCCCCCCCAACCCTTTGAGGCTTATTTTATGGTAACGCTTTGGAAAATCCCTTCTCGATTTTGAAATGTAAATCTGATTTGCACAGCATAGAGAGAATTATGATTAGCAGGAATGTGAATAAATATTCATTTTATTTTCTCAGGAACTAAAAAATACAAAAATAAAAATAATCATGAATAATACATACAGTAATGCTGTCTTTATTAAGTTCTTCTGGCATTTTGAAATTGGATAAACATTTTGAAAACATTTTTAGAACATGGGAAACATGAATAATGCACATTTAAAAGAATATTATTTAATAATATACTGTAATGCAGGGTTTCCCAAACTTTTTTTTCCGTGACCCGGTTATATTTTAACTTCTTTTTCGTGACCCACTAAAAATGTTATCGCCTATACTGGCCTATAGGGCCTGCACAGACACACACAGCCACTGATATACACACACACACAGCCACTGATACACACACAGACACACACACAGCCTCTGATACACACACACACATACAGCCACTGATACACACACATACACAGCCACTGATATACACACACACACAGCCACTGACACACGCAGCCACTGACACACACACAGATACACACACAGAGCTACTGATACACACACACACGCAGCCACTGACACACACACAGCCACACAGACACTGCTACACACACGCAGCCACACAGACACTGATACACACACACACTGATACACACACACACACTGATACACACACACACACTGCTACACACACAGAGACACTGCTACACACACAGAGACACTGCTACACACACAGAGACACTGCTACACACACACACACACACACACACACACACACACACACACACACACACACACACACACACACACACACACACACACACACACACACACACACTGACACTGATACACACACAGACACACACACACACACTGATACAGATACACACAGATACACACACACAGAGACACTGATACACACACACTCGCTCTCGCCTATACGCACACAGACACAAACAGTGAATTACAGGCAACGACGGATGTGAGTGACTGGAGGGGGGCCAGTGACACTTGGGTGGGTGGGAGGCTAGGGGGCCAGGGACACTTGGGTGGGAGGCTAGGGGGCCAGGGACACTTGGGTGGGTGAGAGGCTAGGGGGCCAGGGACACTTGGGTGGGTGGGAGGCTAGGGGGCCAGGGACACTTGGGTGGGTGGGAGGCTAGGGGGCCAGGGACACGACGGTGGGTGAGAGGCTAGGGGGCCAAGGACACTTGGGTGGGTGAGAGGCTAGGGGGCCATGGACACTTGGGTGGGTGAGAGGCTAGGGGGCCAGGGACACTCGGGTGGGTGGGAGGCTAGGGGGCCAGGGACACTTGGGTGGGTGGGAGGCTAGGGGGCCAGGGACACGAGGGTGGGTGAGAGGCTAGGGGGCCAAGGACACTTGGGTGGGTGAGAGGCTAGGGGGCCATGGACACTTGGGTGGGTGAGAGGCTAGGGGGCCAGGGACACTCGGGTGGGTGGGAGGCTAGGGGGCCAGGGACACTTGGGTGGGTGGCTAGGGGGCCAGGGACAATTGGGTTGGTGGCTAGGGGGCCAGGGACAATTGGGTGGGTGACAGTGACTGGGTGGGGTGATTTACCTTGCCGCCGGACGCTTTCCCCTGCTGCCCCCGATATCACCTGCTGCCCGGGATGGGAGGTGGGCTTGGGAGGGGGTGCCACAGGAGGTGAGCTCGGGAAGCTGGCCGCGGGGGGAAGCGGGCCGCAATAGGAGCTTGTACTTCCACCCTCCCCCATGTAACGTGCGGGCCGCAGAGGAGCTGGTACTTCCTCCTCCGTCCCAAGTTGGGAGCAGGGGGGAGGAAGGGAGCGGGCCCTGCTTGCCCTGCGCAAGCGCGTGGGACCGCGGGGGGAATCGCCGCCATTTTTTTTTTACTTGAGCGGGGGGGACGGGAGACACCGCGTGGCCAGCCTCGCTGCGACCCGGCAATTTTGGTGCTGTGGCCCGGTGCTGGGTCACGACCAACCATTTGGGAAACGCTGCTGTAATGTATAATATATATATATATATACAGTACTGTATATAGTAATATTATTTTTTCCGTCTGTTTCTTGTTCCTCCCTCTGTGAACAGTACAGTAGTTCATTGAAAGAGGAGAGGTTTTGTGTACATCACTACTGCTGTTTATATACTGTACTGTACAAGCAGAGTAGACTTGACACAGCACCCCACCTCCCACCAGGTCACCCTTTTCCTAAAACGAAAAGAACACAACAAATTAGTGCAGTTATGTGCGTACTGTATTATTATTGTGTAATGTACTGTACATGGCTGGTGCTGCTTGAGCAGTTAGTAGGCGGTTACCGTAGTACTGTCAAACTGGTCTACTGTTTACTGGAACTACTGTACTGTATACTCTGACTACTGTTAAATACTATGTACTGTAACCTGATGGCTGGTTCTGCCTCTCTGTAAAGAAAAAACTGTAACTACTGTATACTGTACTCCTGACTATTGGGAAAGAAAAAATCTGTGCCATACTTACCTGTATCATACTGTACTTACAATACTACAGCACAGCACTACTTTCCTGATGCTTGCCCATTGCACGCGATCACAATGGGCAACACAGTGGCAATATGGTCTATATATTTATTGCAGCGTTCCACGGTGAGTACATCATTCCAAAAACTCATTATGCCTTTCAACAACTCGTCCTTTTTGGAGGGTTTCGCCACTTTCCTGATATGGTCCTTCAGTTGATGCCAGACCATTTCGATCGGATTGAAGTCTGGCGATCTGTCATTTGAAAAACAGGACAATTAGTTTAAGAGATACAGTACACAGTAAAAACAGTGGGGAACAAAAATGGGACACGGTCTGCTGCACTTACTCCGCTGGCGTCTTCACCCAATTGATACCGCGCTCAAGGATATGCGCTGCTTGGGATCGTTGTCCTGGTAGAAGCGGTGACCATTGGGGAACTCGCGTGTTATGTATTGCACAATCTCAGGCACAATGTTGTCTTGGAAGAAAGCTTTATTCATGATTCCTATAGCAAGAAAAGAAAAGTGCTCAAAAAACTGCACAATAGTACAGTACAGTGCATACAGTAAGGCTAAACTAGTAAAGTACAGTGCATAAAGCTACATTATATTTGATATATTTTACCTTCAAAGATGACAATGCATCCTGGTCCACGCCTAGAGATGGCACCCCACACATGCAGCTTCACGGGGTGTTTTGGCCACGGCTTCAAAGATATGTGGCCTTTTTTGTGGAACGCAAAGGTTGCAAATCTTTCTAGCGACACAGTAGACTCATCAGTGAAGATGCAATCCTGGAAAGTTTCCCCACTGTCGATCCATGCCTGGGCCTGGACCACTCTTTTGATTTTGTTAGCGTCCCGTATCATGGGGTATGCTCTGTAATAGCAAAACACACAAAATCCACGGGGAGCATGGGGAGGAAACAAAAATAAATTTAAGTGCAGCAAAAAAAGGCAACGTGGAAAAAAGCCTTCAAATGACTTGGCTCTAATGAATTAACTACTTACAAGATGTAAGAGTCAAATAGGCAGGGTTGACTCAAACAGTCACAGGTAAGTGGATGATGCAGTTGTCATCAGAGTGGATCGGGTCCCCAGGATCACGTACCCCAATGTTGAGAGAAAAACTGGCATAGCACAGATCACTCGAGATAAAATAGCTTTATAACAATAAAATATTATACTCACATTCTAACAATAAAATACGGGCATATCACACTGCATTAGTGTAGGAAGATTTTAGCCAGCTGGCTCACCGTCCTGCAACGTTCCCCCACTCCTCTGCCTCAGCCCCCGGTCAGCTGTTACACTGCTCCGACTGGCGTCTGACGTCACTTCTGGGTTCGTCGCGCGGTGAGTGCTGGATCTTCCTGCAACTTCTCTGCTGTATGCTCCGGTCTGAATGAAAACTCCCACTCTTGCTATCCACAGTATGCTCTGTAATGACAAGGAATAAATAATTTTAGCTGTACAGTACAGTTTCCTAAACAACACTTTTACCTCCTGTACTGTCCAGTACCAACCTCACACGTCCATATTTCCATCCAATGCTGCGTCTCATTTCTTTATGCTGGTCTCGGATACAGCGAAATTGTGCTTTTCCTGCAGAGTGTATTTGACCCTTAATGCACTGTTCTCATCATTCTCCTCACTTATTTGGTCCACCAGGAGAGTTGTCTCCCTGCAATGTTAAGAAAATATATTGTGTATATACAAAATATATATTCTGTATACTGTTGCAATATAAAGATACCAAATATACTCTGTATACTGTTGCAATATAAAGATACCAAATATATTCTGTATACTGTTGCAATATAAAGATACCAAATATATTCTGTATACTGTTGCTTCTGGAGACAATGCTAGATATGGAGCAGCGGATGCAGAAGATAGAGGCTGACATAGCGGGCATACATTATTTGCTCGGTGTTAATGCCCCTGTTTCTGCAATGCTGGAGCATGGGGGTGACATGGATGTGATGAATGGGACCTTCGACCCACTTCCATCACCAAGCGCACCCCCTCCACCAGAAGATGTAGTGTACCAGTACATGTATGCCGTTGAGGAGGAGGATAACATGACAACCCCGTCAAGACCACGCCAGGAGACAACATGGCGACCAAGACCAGAGGAAAGCTTACTCCCAGACAACCTACCATCGCACATCGCCTCAAGTACACCCGCTCCCATGAGACCTACACCCGCTCGCATCGATGTGGTGCCCGACATCACCCTGCGCGATATGCCAGTGGTACTCAGGGAAAAGTATAGGGTGAAGAGTGCTGGTGCACCCCACAAGTATGCCTTGTTACTTTTTAAGCACCAGTTTCCCTACTCGTTGTACTGCGACTGGGCCTTCAGAGTGAACTATGAAGGAAATCGCGTAAAAAAGGCGCTTCCTGTCAATTTAAGACAGAACATTATGGACGAATTGCGGCGCTTTTATCCAATTACAGATCCTGTAATGAGATGCGTTCGAGACTGCATTAATGGCGTTTTGCGCCATGGAAGGCATCGGCCATAGACGGACCATGTGGAGGACATACCTGTACAGTTGTGTTGAACTGTATTGTGCATGTTTTGACCTGCTGTACTTAAATAAACGAGATGTTGTTGTGTTTTTTAACTTGTATTTACTGTATACACAAATGTTGCAACTTGTAACACACAGGACCTACTGTACTGTACCTGCACAATTCCAGTCCCTGAAGGCCGCAAACAGGCACGGTTTTCAAGGTAAGGTTGTCGTGAAAACCGGGCCTGCCTGCTGCCCTCGAGGACTGTCATGGTGCAATGGTGCAGGCCTGACTGACCGTTTTGCACACCATCCCACTGTACTGTATACTGTACTGTATGTTTCTTTAATAAAGGAGATGTTGATTTTTGTCACAGGTACAGTAAGACCATACTGTTGTGCTGAACTGTATTATACATTTTTTAACTTGCTGTACTTAAATTTGTACTGGTGCAGACTGTTTTGCAGACCATCCCACTGTATACAGTATGTTTTGACTTTAATAAAGGAGATGTTCGGTTTTGTATAATTTATGAATAAAGAATTTGTTTTTAAAGCATGTGACTGTAAACCATACTGACTGACTGTAAATGTTTTTACTTTCTATACATAAATAAATGTTTTCACTACTGTAGCAGTAAACCATACACCTGTTGATGTTTTGAATTGCTGTGCACTTAAAATGTTTCCACATTGTACAGTATTTGTAAATAAATGTTTTTGTACTTACAGTACTCCACCAATAAAAGAACATGTTTATTTGTTTTACATTGTTCCATTGGCTCCATTGTAACAAAACACAGTGTTTCTAGAATGTCGGGGCATACTGGACTGCAGTGTATACTGTAGGCATGCTCAGTATAAGAGTATAAAAAAAATAGAAGACGCATACTGTACTGTTCTGTATGAATTGTCAGTGTAATACATGTAGAATAAATGCATAGTTTTTATTTCTCCTGGTTTATGACACACTGTATATAAAAAAGTATTGTATACTGTATGGCCGGAAAACATCAGCATACTGTTTCAGGTACAGTATTCTATCCTAATCAATAACAACGGCCACTAAACTGTAGACGCCGATACGTGGCTTTTCAAATCCGATTGACCAATGTGCAGTGATATTATCCATCAAAATCCCTCCATTAGCCGTTTTATTTTCTGAGGAAAAACAAAAAGAAAAGTTTCACTGTAATGTTCAGTCCCCTAAAGACGTTCCCAGTTAGTCCCACCAATAATTTTCTCGGGGGGGGCGGGGGGGGGGGGGCGTCTCCGGTTTACATGCGCATGCACCTACTGTCGATGTAATGACACGCATATGGGTTTCAAGAAGGTTCCAATGCGCATGCGCCTAGCGTTCCACCAATAGTTCAGTATCTGCAGTACAGTACTGCAGAAGCCGCTCAGCCAATGATATTGCTTACAGGAGAATCGTTTGACTTTCAAATCTCGCCTATATTGTTGCTGAATTGTCAAAATAAAAAAAAACACAGAAAATAATACGGCAACAATACTCACCATAGAATTTCCCATTCAGCTGGCGCTGGCGCTGGCGCCGGTACTGCCAGTCCAGTGTTCCTGGTCATCCTTGTCGATAGTTTGCAGCGGGACTAGTCCACCTGTAGTCAGCTGATGAGGCTGGAAATTGCTTAGGTACATGCAAGCTTGCTCGAAATTGTACGCGAAATCCGGCTCAGGCTCACTAACGGTGGGAACGTTATGGGAAGACGGTGCCGGTGCATTGCTTGGCAGCGAATGTTGTTTCTTGGTTGGTTTTAACACGACCCTTTGCCTTTTGCCTTCTGCACGATCATAGATACAGGAAAAAGCCGGTGATACACACCAATACCCTCCAACAAATTGTGGCTCAAGACGATAAAAACAGGGATCGCTACATAACCTTTTCCTTATTGCACGCTTCCACGTATGACGAGCTGGCGAAAATTTGTAAAAGTCATAATTTTCCATAAAATACTGATAAATTTGAACAACTGTTGCCATCTTATCTTCCGTTGCATTAATCGCGGCCCATATCAAATACGTGTAACTTCTGTCAGGTTTTTTGAAAACGGGCTGCACTTGAACGCTCATGGCGGGCGGCGGGTCTCTGGAGAATAGTGTAACTGAAACTAAAACTGGTCTTTGTCTTTCTTTAATATGAAAAGCCTAAATTGATACATTTTTGTAACCTCTTCCTTCAGTCTCAAGGCCAAGGCACACTGTGGTACAGTATCTTTTTTTCAACGAAACACCTGCAAGTCGACACATTAATGAAGCGCATGCGCATCACAATTCATGAATATCTGCCATCTGGCGGACACGCGAATAATTGCAACCTATTAAATCCGAACCATTCTCAATAAACGCATCAATCGCGCGTCAACCCGTGGCTGAGAACGCAAAATGAATGCGGCATGCTCCGGGTGAAGTGCGTCGCATTCCAGGAAAAAGCCAGGGAAAAACCGGCGATGTGTTAGAGTCAGATGCGCCGCAGCAGTAGATACTGCAAATGCTACTATTTCCGGCATGGATGAAAAGCAAAGCCAATCTGATAAAATGATGACTAAGCTGAAGCGGAAGTATGAGGAGGCACTATAGCAGATGACAGTCTTTCAGCAAGAGGTTCACACTCTTCGCGTAGAGCTGAATGCCTCACATCAGGAGGTCAACAATGTCGGACAGAGGTGGACGTATCTCAGAAAGAGGTTCTGACACTCCGCAGAGCACTGGATGCCTCACATCATGAGACCAACAGCTGCCGCACAGATCTGGAAGTTTCCAGAAAGGAACTACACAGTCTCACTGAGGAGCTGGACATATCTAAAGAAACTATTGTCAATCTTGATACAGATCTCAAAGTCTCTCAGAAGGAGCTTCAGACCCTCAACCTAGAGAAGGAAGTCTCACGCCAGGAGACTGTCATTCTCAAAGCAGATGTGCGTAAATGGAAGGAGGACTGCAAAGAGGCCCTAAAAAGTACAGAGATTGGAAAAGGAGCAAATTCAAGATCTAGCGTCACCAAAGCATCGCTAGAGGCCAAGCTTAGAACCCAGGTGACCCGGCACAAAAGGGAGCACAAGAAGGTCCAGAAACTAATACATTTAACTGTGGCCCGAGCAAAGAAATTCATAGTGCTTCACAATGCAATAAAAATGTGGAAGCAAGCTCAGAGAAAGCAAAGCGTGCAGATAAATTCCCTGAGAAGAGACTTGCAAGACGCACTCAAAAAACAGGGATCTCTCGCGGATGAGATTACAGTCCTACAAGGACAAGTATTAACCCTGACTAAGCGTCAGTATCCCACAGCCTTAAAAATCCATGAAGACAAGGGTACAGTGAGAGCTGGAAATACCGCTCATCTGAAAGACAATGTTGCAAAATTTGAACCACCTAAACAAGCACTAGCAAAAAATAGCACTAGCAAAACCTTCAGCCACCCAACAGGCAACAAAAGAAGGTACACGTGCTGAATCAAAACCAGAAGAATCCTTAGCTGATGAAGCTGAAAAGATGGGACATTCTCTGGAAGTGGGTGTGGAATTGCAACTTAACCCCAAAAGAGGCTGAACTAGCAACCCCATTGAGTGGGAAAATGGCAGAGAGACAGCTTCAAGAGCGGAAAATTCAAAGGGCTGTTTTTAAACGGTCTGCAACTGCTGCCATACAGTATGCCTACAAATAGATGAGCACCCGACGAGAGGGAAATCTCATGACCGCACACGTAGCAAAAAGACTATACTTAGAAAAAGTCCTCCTCGAGCGACTGAGGAGTGCTGATCTCAAGCACCTTCAGGAGGAGACACAAATAAACTGGAGAAAGGGCTCCAATCCCAGCAGGACTGAGGGTTCTCTTCCTCCATCCACTCTCATTCAAGTCACAGAGATATCTAGAATGAGAGTGGAAGGATGGGCTTTGGCCGTGGCAAGCCCGAGCTTCCCACAAACAGGGGAGGTATGTAACAGGGGAGTTATCCCTGTTCAGGTAATGTGCCTCTAATCCAGCAGTGTGGTGGTTAACTGCTGGTAGTCAATTAACAAACACCACCTGCCTGATTAGATGGCTTAGAAAAGCCTGTCTTTTGAGACAGGAAGTGAGACTCCTTAGCTCACACCTGAGCTGAACTTGGAGACAAACTAGTCTTGAGCCCTGCCAGAAGAAACAGCAGAGCTGCTTTCCAGACACAGGGAAAACTTCTAAACCTGACTGCTGACACACCCTGAGGAAAAGGGAGCTGAACCAGGGACAGAGAAGATTTTCCCTCCAAACCACAAGGAACAGATGAGACTTTCATTTATGAGACTTCTTATATCTGCTTATTTCATGCTATATGTTTTGGGGCTGAGAGACATGCTTATCTAAGGGAGTTGTGAACTGCATAGTATTTCACTAGAAATACTCCCTAGTGAATAGAAGCTTTGTTTACCCCTTGTTTGGATGGCTTCCTGATGTTAAGGATACAGGCGCAATAAAAAGGCTTATTTAATTTCACTATAATCAGTCTCCCTTGCATACCTCTGTGAGTGTCTGCCTACAGGGGGTATAAACAAAACCCTCATTTAGGCCCCCAGGGGATAAAGTCCCCAGGGTGTAAATCCATCGGGACTCCTTTCTTAATAGGGCCGTATCCAAATCGCCCTTGCGTATCCCCAATTTTACAAGTTCAACCCCCTGGAATGATAGATTAGAGACATCTCCCCCATGAAAAGAATTAACATGTCTGGCGACGGGCACATCTTTTTTGGTGTTAATTGTGCTTGCGTGTTCCAGGATCCTCCTCCTGAGTTCACGTGAGGTCTTACCAACGTATTTGATCCCACATTTGCATGTTATCAAATAAACGACTCCCTCTGTTTTGCAATTAATGAAGTTACGCATGTTGTATTGTTTATTGTTGCGCGATCCATTAAATTGTTTAGATGGGTGTATGTATTTGCATGCCTTGCACGCTCCACATCTGTAGGTACCCATTACTTTATTGGTATCTAGCCATGTTGTACTGCTCTGATTCTAGTAATGGCTATGTACCAAGTGGTCTGCCAGATTGTGTGGGCGTTGGATTTACACCCTGGGGACTTTATCCCTTGGGGGCCTAAATGAGGGTTTTGTTTATACCCCCTTTCTGTAAATCTGCCTTTTTCACTCTTTCCATATGTCACTAAAACTCCCAACAAACCCCATTACTAAGCTTGAATTGAATATCTAGATTTCTCATGCCAACTCATTAGGAAGGCAGACTGTGTCTTTAAAGATTAAAGATTCTAACACTATATTTAAGCATTTTTATTGTAATGCCCATTGGAGTATGCCTGCTAATATCTTCTCATGGAGTATGTTTGTTTTCGCCTTATATACCTTTTAAAACCCAAACAAGGGTCAATAGGAGCCGTTTTACAAAGTCTCCCTACTCCAGTCCCTCCCCCTCATGCACGTCATGACACACAGTGTCACGACGACGCTATCAGGTTGCTATGACAACCCTACCGGATATAAGGCTGCAGGGATCTTTGACCCGCCCACCCCCGAAGAAGGTCCATAGCCAGGAACGAAACACGTGTCGGGTGCGACGTCCTGTGTGACGCCATTGGCGCGACCGACTAGGTAGTAGTCCGGTCAGTTTGCTATCACAGCGTGGAGTGCAATTCTCTATTTTAGCTAATTTTGATGTGGGCAAAATGCGGATCCCACTAGCTAGAAACAGTACTATCTGTGTCACGATCTGGTGAAGGATTCCTGTGGAAATTAACCAGCATTTCAGGTACTCTGCCAGTGATACTTTCCGGGGTATGAGGGGTTCTATGACTAACTGCCTCTGTTTAACTGTGGGTTAGCTGACACTACAGCCGTAGTAATGCTGTAAAACGGGTCCTATTGACCCTTGTTTGGGTTTTAAAAGGTATATAAGGCGAAAACAAACATACTCCATGAGAAGATATTAGCAGGCATACTCCAATGCGCAATAAAGAAATGTATCAAATAAAAAGATATGTCCCAGTGTGTCTTTTTTTCCCCAGAAAATAAGAGATTATTAAAATATATGTAAAGCACTACATTTTACCAGCAAAAAAAGCAAATATTGTGTCATTTGTATTATTATACAGATTTAAAGATACACTTAATGACCTGAAATACGAGATTTATTTCCCAAAGCCATGGGAAAATCTGTATTCTCACTTTTCATCTTTGCGTGTCAGACAATTTTAATTTTATGGAAAATACTGATAGCGAAAAAGCTACAAAGGACCAGGAGGCCTAATCACAATATAAATGGAAAAAATAGGGTAACCCCAATTATCGAGGCCACTACCAGGCACTATGGAGTGTGTTTAGGAAAGAAGGTTTGACGCCGGTATATAGGTGATGCAGGTAATAAGGCAATATATGGGTATCTCCGATACTAACAAGGGGAGTGGGGTACTGGAAAACCGGTTAGAGGTACAAGGGGACACCTCCCAAGGGGGCGCCCCCAAGTAAATCACGGCCCGGCTACCAATATATCCTCACCTGTCTCCCCTGTGTATCGCGTGGAGGTCCCTTGAAAGCCGTTCCTGTTTGCGGCTGCAAGCTTGATCCTGGAGGTCCCTTGAAAGCCGTTCCTGTTTGCGGCTGCAAGCTTGATCCTGGAGGCTCTGTGTGCTGGGATTCTGCTTGCTGGCGTCTGCGTGCCCCAACCGGATATGACGTCACAGATGAAAAAAATGGAGATTGCTTCCGAGGTTCACAGCACCTTCACTCAGCCAGTTGTATGAATATAAAAAAAAGTTTATTAGTAACAGCAATGTACAACAGCAATGTACAACAGCATGAACACTCTTACGCGTTTCATCCAAGCCAGGACTTTTTCAAAGAGTGCTGTTCATGCACAATGTCCCAGTTCATATAGGGAGAGAGCTAGATCAACAGCCAATCATTCCTAAGGTCAGATAAATTATCACTGCTGAAATCAATTAGGTGATTCGCTACACTATAGGACTGTTTATATCACATCGCTCACTACATGAAGGGACATACAGACATGCAAATATTGCATACATTGTTAACAATATTAAAATGACAGCCTAATGCTGTATAAAATTAAAATCAAAATCATACAAAGCATTATGTTCAAATACTGGTATAAATAAAACATTAATAAATTGTATAATAATTAATCAATTAATTCAATCTGAAAGAAAGTGGATAGGAATTATAGCTTACATAATCATAGAAATAAATGAATAATGTAACATAGAATTAATTCTCAAAACTTATTAAATGTTATAATACACAGTGTGGATATTTTGAATTAACATTATATTAATGATTTTTCTATAATGGGTAATGATACCCAAATAGACATAATTTGGACAGTAAGCACACCCTGAACACCTATCATACTGGGCCATCACTCCACCAAGAAGTGCCGAGCTCCCAGTCTTGGTTGATTCTGGCCGGATGAAGTGTGTTCAGGGTGTACACCCAGTACATTTCCTGTTTATTCAATACACCTTCCCTATATCCTGCTCTAGCATGACAAGGTATATGCTCAATAGCAGTATAGGAGAAATTATTTATACCTCCTTTGGTGCATCTAGAGAAATGTCTAGGGACAGGGTGGGTAGTATCATTCCTTTTGATAAGTCTTACATGCTCTGCTATGCGAGTTTTGACAGGTCTAATTGTGCGTCCTACATACATTTTATTACAGCCACATCTTAAAAGATATATAGTAAAGGACGTATTGCAATTTAGAAACTCCTTAATAAAATGTTTTTTTGTGTTAGATTCTGATTTTACATATTTGGTACTGTGGGCATACCTACACATAGAACAATTTCCACATGCAAAAAAGCCCTTAGGGATCCCTTTTATTTTATTAGAGTTTGACTGAAAAAGGCTAGGTGCCAGGTGTGATGCTAAAGTTTTAGCCTTCCTAAATGTGAATCTTGGCCCATTTCTTATATATTCTGCAATATCCCTGTCAAGTGACAGAGTATGCCAATGTTTATGTATGATATCACATATTTGTTTGGATTGTTGATTATATGTGGTAACAAAAAATGGACTCAATTCACTTAGCTCATTAACAGGTTTTGTTTGATCCATAAAACGTTTCTTTTTCTTATATTTTTCCAGGAGTACGGAACGATCCAAAGATCTTGCATGTTCAAATGCCGTTTGGATATCCCTACTGTTATAGCCTCTGGCCTGGAATCTTTGAAACAATGCTTCTGATTGTGAATAAAAATTCTCATCATTTGAACATATACGTCTTAACCGTATAAATTGAGCTTTAGGGATGCCTTTGAGTAATGATTGGGGGTGGCAACTTTTTGCTGACAGTAATGTATTCCTAGAATTGGGTTTACGGAATATATCAGTTTGGATTTTTTGATCATGGTCGATGTACAGAAGCAGGTCTAGATAATTTATACAATTAATATTATGCTCATAAGTAAATTTAATATTTCTGTCATTAGAATTAAGGAGATTGATAAATGTAAGAAGTGATGATTCATCGCCGTCCCATACTATGATGAGATCGTCGATGAATCTTTTGAAATAAATTATTTGTGAACGATAAATATTGTTGCTGTGATAAATATATTGTGCTTCCCATAAACCCATAAATAAGTTTGCATATGATGGTGCAAAACTCGTGCCCATTGCAGTGCCTAACAACTGTAAATAAAATTGTGAATCAAACATAAAATAATTGTGAGTTAATAAAAATTTAATAGATTCTAAAAGAAAAGTGCAAAGTGACGTGGATAATTGTGATAATTGTAAAAAATGTGCAATTGCTATCAACCCGTGATCGTGATGTACAGTATAATTGAATAAAGAGAAATCACATCAAGTGTGACCCATCTGTATTCTTTCTTCCAGACCAGGTCCTGTACATTGACCATGAGATCCGAAGAATCCTTTATAAAAGATGGCAATGAGCAAACAAGGGGTTGTAAATATGAATCCACAAAGCGTGATAAACCATCTCCCAAAGATCCAATTCCTGCCACTATAGGACGACCAGGCGGGTTGACCAGTGACTTATGGATCTTTGGGAGATGGTGGAACACCGGAATCACGGGATGTGGGTTACTTAGAAAATCAATTTCCTGTTTGTTGAGTGTACATAGAATTTTACCAAATTCAATGAGTTCCTTATACTGCAAACTAAATTCAGCTGTAGGATCTTTTTTCAATAATCTGTAATGTTGTGGGTTCCCCAACTGTCTCAGTGCTTCCTGTCTATATTGTGTAGTTGATAAAACAACAAGGGCCCCCCCTTTGTCAGCATTCCTAAACATAATGTCCTTGTTACTTTTCAGGACATCAAGCTCCTGGACCTCTGTGTATGTCAGATTATTGGCATGCACAGATGAACATGAAAAGCCTTTTGCTAGTATTTGCAAGTCCCTTTCTACCAACCTTTCGAATGCCGTGATGAACGGTCCCCTGCTATTATTTGGTCAAAAGATGGACTTCCTTTTTAAACCAGATGATTGGGTACCGAAGAAAGGTTGGGAGAAGGCATTAATTTCTTCACCCTGCAGTTCAAGTAATGCATCCAAATCTGACAATACACAGGTTTCCTGGAAAGTATGAAGTGAAATATTAGACATAACCTCATTATCTACATTAGAAACAGTATTGGATAAATCAAAATCACATGTGTCAGGGATATCTATTTCAGGCACATTAACAGTGTGGAATTGGCTTCTGGAGGAAAAAAACTTTTTAAATGATAGTTTACGTGTGAAACGTTGTAGATCAATAAACAGGAAATGTACTGGGTGTACACCCTGAACACACTTCATCCGGCCGGAATCAACCAAGACTGGGAGCTCAAGCACTTCTTGGTGGGGTGATGGCCCAGTATGATAGGTGTTCAGGGTGTGCTTACTGTCCAAATTATGTCTATTTGGGTATCATTACCCATTATAGAAAAATCATTAATATAATGTTAATTCAAAATATCCACACTGTGTATTATAACATTTATTTAGTTTTGAGAATTAATTCTATGTTACATTATTCATTTATTTCTATGATTATGTAAGCTATAATTCCTATCCACTTTCTTTCAGATTGAATTAATTGATTAATTATTATACAATTTATTAATGTTTTATTTATACCAGTATTTGAACATAATGCTTTGTATGATTTTGATTTTAATTTTATACAGCATTAGGCTGTCATTTTAATATTGTTAACAATGTATGCAATATTTGCATGTCTGTATGTCCCTTCATGTAGTGAGCGATGTGATATAAACAGTCCTATAGTATAGCGAATCACCTAATTGATTTCAGCAGTGATAATTTATCTGACCTTAGGAATGATTGGCTGTTGATCTAGCTCTCTCCCTATATGAACTGGGACATTGTGCATGAACAGCACTCTTTGAAAAAGTCCTGGCTTGGACGAAACGCGTAAGAGTGTTCATGCTGTTGTACATTGCTGGTTACTAATAAACTTTTTTATATTCATACAACTGGCTGAGTGAAGGTGCTGTGAACCTCGGAAGCAATCTCCATTTTTTTTTCATCTAATCACAATATATAATATTAATAATAATAATAATAATTAATATTGTCATTTATTTGTGAAGCACCAACATATTGCGCAGCGTGGTACAATGGGATACAGAGTTAGGTATATTACATAAACAATTACAAACAAGTGAGGGCAAACATGCACAAACAGATACAAAGATTAATGAGAGCCCTGCCCATGAGAGCTTACACTCTACAGGGAGCTTACACTCTTGAGGGAGTGAGAAACAATGTTGAAAGAAGAAGGTAAATTACATATTTTGGGGGATACAAACAATATGTAATTAGCAAAGGAAACAATATGCCTTACATGTAATTACTGTATTAATAACAAGCTTCAATCAGAAATAAATATTGATGGATACTGAACTATGGAAACCCTTCTTATTTTCTATGGGGGCCAGCAACACACCTTCCCAGTGAGTGAGTCACAGTCATAAGCAAGTGTGCTCTTAGTTAGCTGCAAGTTCTTGCAAACTCCATGTATAAAGGTGTTCATTAGCTAAAAGTGGGCAAACTGGTTTGTGGCAAAAAAAATAAATAGGTGGCAGTGAGAGAACAATGCACAAAATGAAATGACAACCTGACCGTGGAGGAACTTCTTAAAAGTCAGGAGAAAAGTTGTCGTTTCCAGGATATCCAACTCAGCTATGACGCGAATGAAAGAAATGTAAGGAATGTGGCAACTATGCCCACTTACAGAAACAGAGAAAGAAAAGGACAGAGGAATTCACAAACCTGTTTGATCCCCTGAAGTGCAAAGCACACCTAGCAGGTAATCTCCTCCCTTTCTTGCAAACTGGGCTTGGCTTTTGAAAACACATTTTTTTCAGGCAGTGCTCAAACAGGTCACCTCTTGAGTCAGAATTCACCTTGACAGCTCGGAAGACAGATATCACAGACACACCTGCACTCCAGATCTCCAAGGAATAAGAAGTGAATTCTGCCTGCAAGAAGCTCATACCGGAGACTAGTGAAGGTATTAACTCCTCCAAATTAAGTTTATATTCTTCTATTTATTTACCAGTGATAACTAGTTCCAACCTGCTGTATACCTGAGTTTATCTATGTATTATCTACTTCATTTCTGTCTAATGTTATGTGAACACTAACTCCAGATGTATTTGTACAATGGATTATATTCTGATGAACAACTGACTTCAATATATGTTTCTTAAAATTAATCATGCTTGATTTTAAAAAAACAAGCAAATTTGTTTTTATGAAGTGCATAGATTTCTGTTTGTATCTGTAAGATAAAATAATAAGATAATAAGATATTAGACAGGCACTGAAGCCAAAAAAAGTGTATATATACATACATGCATACATATATACATACACATACATACATATATATATATATATATATATATAGATATACAGATAACATTCCAAGAGACACTGTTTTTAAGTATACCTTTTGCTTGCTTCATTCATTGTAACATCGCCGGAAGAAGAGATCAGTGTATCTCGAAAGCTCGCACAAATAAAAGCATTTCGTTAGCCACAGAACGGTATCATCTATTTATTTTTTGATTATATATATATATATATATATATATACAGTGGTTGACAAATCACCAAAAAATCTACTCGCCACACAAAAAAATCTACTCGCCACCAAGTACCAAACGTGTGCTGCTTGGGCCAATATTTACTCGCCCGGGGGTTAAATCCACTCGCCCGGGGCGAGCAAATGTATAGGTTTGTCGAACACTGTATATATATATATTATATATATATATACAGTGTTCGACAAACCTATACATTTGCTCGCCCCGGGCGAGTGGATTTAACCCCCGGGCGAGTAAATATTGGCCCAAGCAGCACACGTTTGGTACTAGGTGGCGAGTAGATTTTTTTGTGTGGCGAGTAGATTTTTTGGTGATTTGTCAACCACTGTATATATATATATTTCAGATACATTTTGCTTTTGCTTGTTGCATTTTTTATTATGGTGTCTAGAAAGAATAGATAGTTGTCTTCCCCTATTTTGTACATTGATGGTTCAATATAACAAGGGGTCCTCCATTTGTTCTGGAATGAATTTTGTTACAAATCATTATTATTTCAAGAAAATATTCACAATACAAGGGAATTAAGTATTATATATTTTCGAATGAGGGCTGTACATTACATTTTGTTATGGAGCTTGTGCAGGACTTTAGTAATTAAATATCTTAAACTTAAATAATTAACTTTAGCTATAGATTCGAACAGATTCATGTTGTATTCATATACATTTTTTGTGCTCACATTCATAGCTGGTAAAGTTTACTTTGAAGCTGTTACAGTATGTTATGCTGAAACTTAAAATCTTGAGATGTCCTAGAAAATATAAATTAGCAATACAATGTACTCCCACAAGAAACTACATTGATTTTTGTGATTACATACTAACTAATCTGTGGTTTTCATGTGAACTATTAAGCGGATAGGGAATTATTGCTTTTAGGCCAGGTTCTATTATAGCTGACCTTCACTCAGTTGCTGCTAAAAGGCCTCCTTTTACACATTGAAGGAGAATGGGAACAGTTTGTCGACTTTTTCAGCACCATCTTCAGCAAAGAAAAAATAATCCAATCGAGAGTAACAATGTTTTCTTCTTTGATAAACTACCTGTACAGTATGTGCAATTTATTAACAGTATTGACAATGTTTTGCAGGTCAGAAGCTGTGATAAAAAAAATCCCTTAAGAGTTTCTTCATTTGTTTTTAAATTGACCATCTGATTTTATCAGACAGTTTAATGCTAAATTTGTATAAATTCTGTTTTACAATTCGCTTGCTAATCTGGAAACATAGCTGCGTGAATTACAAAATCTTTATTCTTGGGTAATGATCAAATATTACCAAATGCTCCCATTATGACAATGTTTATACAAAGATTATTGTTATATCTTCATTGAAATGCATACTATTGCTTTGTAAAAAAAGAACAAAGCCTTTCATCTTTTGTTTAAACAAATTACTATTATATTTGCACAGGTAACTGAAATACAATGTGATAACTTTTATATTAAAGAACTGAATGGATATTTTCTATAGTTATGATGATAGTGCAGTATTTTGGCAGTTGTACAACATTGTTTTGATTGTAGGAGCTCTGAAAACCAACTTTCAAAGATTCAAGAATTCCCTAAAGTATAAGATACCTGATGAAAATATATCCTTTGAAGCTGTACAGTGTTAGTAGCCTTATAATTGCTATGCAGACTGCAGTAGGTTTTATTGGTCCAACATGACAAACTATACAGTAGTTATGAGCATAGGGTTGCGTCGGTCTTGTCTGGCTTTAAATCACTTGAACAGGTTCAGTCAGTCCAGATTTTTCATGCGGGATGGAAACATTTGAAATAGAGCTTTGACTGAAGCGTTTTTTGGTGCCACCAAATAACAAATCCTAAAACAGTTCCAGTTTAAAAAAAACCTGAGATGGTTTTAAAGTCTGTACTTGGTTGACATGTTTTAATAAAATAGAGTCAGGTAATGTTACTTGTATACAAGGTTGGCTTCTGATGGTCCTGAGTTGTCAAGTAAGGCCATGTTTTGAAACTGGAATGTACACAAAATGCCAATGACCCCTTTTTAATTAAGTCACTTTTGAAGGAAGGATCTTTGAGATCTTGAAAACTCATGTTAAGTAGCTCTTGGGATTTTTTTTCATGTTGCACCAATAAATCACAACCTGCAGCAAAGTTTACCTGAAGCTATCTATTTTATCGAATTATTTCTAAAACGTTCAACCTCCTGAGTATATGTTTAAAATATGCATTCTCAGACAATGTTGATTTCTAAGATATGCTGCTTAGCCACATTTTCTATTATCTTGTCAGCTATTAGCTCTTTCTCTAAGGAGTGAATATTTACAGTACTTGCATCAAGTAAGTTGATGTGCATTAATTTATTTATTTATAACAACATTTATGTAGCACTCTTATCCAGGTAGCATGTAGTGAGGATGTGCTGCTGAACTCATCACTTCACTCTACTCTTCATCCCAAACCCCATAGATTTCATGCATACAGTAGCAGAATATTTATCCTCAATATGCCTATTGTAGTCACAAACTACAGTAGATATGCATGGTCTCTAGCACAATCAAGGTGAATGTGTGTTTAGATATGAATGCTGTTGTAATTAAAATCTTAATCTATTTAAAAATTGAAGTTTTATAACATTTCAAGGTCTAACTAGTTTTAAATCTGTGGTACCTCCCAATCATCTACTTTTAGAACAAATATTTACACTACTGCAAGTTGTAAAAAAATATACCGGTTTTGCCTGATTATAAGGTGAGGTTTTTTTTTCAATAAAGTTAAGGTGAAAAGTACATACTCACCTTATAATCGAGCCCGTCCACTTTGTGAGCTAATCAGCAGTCGGATGTATAAGGTAGGAGGTTGAAACGGAGGAAGCTGCACCTTGGGAGCCTGAAACAGCCATGTTGCTTGAGGCAGGAAGCTGAAACAGAGACAGAGACAGAGACACACACACACACACACACCAACCAGCTGGAAAGAAAAAAGTTTACACACTGTGTGTGTGAACTTTTTTCTTTTCAGCTACTACTGAAATTAGGGGGTTACCTTAGCCTTGTTAGATATATACAGACATACAGACATTAGGTGCTGGCCCATTTGTCTGGAGCATATGACTGAGCCATGGTTTTGTAGCTTGGCTTGGATTTTGCCTTTTGGTGCACGCCCATCCCTACTACACATTCAATGTTACAGGTATAATAGGCTCCTACCCCAAATAGCTTGCAATTTAACTGTGATAACTGAGGCACAAAGAGGTAGAATTGCTGGCCAAAGTGACAAGTAGAGCTCACACTGGGATTCAAACCAGTTTTCCCCAATTTAAAGGCAATGTACACCTTCAGTCCATCACTGGCCAAACTGCAGACTTGAAATATATTTGTTCAATTGACAATGTCATGCAGTATGTGTCTGAATGCATGGCATTTCTGTGTTCCAATGTACCCAAAACTGAACCACTGAACTGGAATCACTGCTCTAGCATAATATTTTAGTATTTACATATATTTAGCTACTGTTATCATTTCATCTTCTGACATTCTTTAAAAAATGTATTTATACTGTAATGTTTATGGTGTTATCATTCTCACCAGGGGACACAGGCTAAATATGCATAACGATATTATACTGAAATCCAATCTTACTCAGATTTATATAAATGGTAACTGAAATACTGTTTTGCATTTTTCCCCACTTAAAGAATATTATAGCACAGGCAACCTAATACTCAGAAAATACATATCATGTTGTCAATATGAATATTTACTGATTTAACTTTGTGATATTTATTACGTAACAAGTATACAGTATCGTATATTATAACACAGAAAAGACAGACACCGCAATCAACTATTATATAAATTAAATCTAAAGCCATGCTGCAAAATTATGGAAGTTCGTATCAAGATCATAACATCCATTATTAGGAGAAAAAGTTTGCGGATGGTCCACTTGACGTGTTTCGTCATCAATGGACTTCTTCCCGGAGTGATATTTCTGTGTGCTCTTTACTGGGTTTTTGTTTCTCTGTGTATGTATATCTTATGTTATGTTCAATAAGTGGGTTTGCGAAGTAAAGAGTGATACACTGTGCATGTCATTACCCAGAATCCCTGGCTGCAGTGGAAGCACTGTTTACTAAGCAATAATGGGGAAAGACAGGGTTGCAGACTTGTCTGAGACATGTGAATGCATCCCAATTGTACGGTGGAGGGGTTTTGTCACTTTTTTTTTTTTTTTAACCCACCATAACTTTTTTTAATATCTGGTTCAATAACAACAATTTTCAAGTAAAACAATTTTACTTTTTTTGTGTATAGTTACCCTTGAAAATTTCACACAGTAGTGCAGTACACTTCAACATCTAGTTGGCCAATGCTTAATTTATAAAATGGGTTCCTAATTTTAAATATATGATACAGCTAGGATGCTGAGTAGGAATATGCATGTGAGTTGCAATAACAATGTTTGAAACAGACCCAATCAGCAGTCTCTTTCGGCAAGAATACAGTTAAAGTATAATGAAAAGAGATAACATAATTATTTATATTAGTACTGTAATTGCAGAAGTATGTTCTAAATCTTGAATGTGCCTAGGAAGTTGGGGTCCAGAGTTACCGGTTCCCCAATAAATGTATCTGGGAATCATGCCTGATTCTCGGATGCATGTAGGCACATTGTCCCGGCAATACCTCCCCTTGAAAACATAAGTGCGACTCACCACTAGGGCGCCCTGCTTCAGCACAACTCGGAAAGGAGAATGAGGCACAGGGATAAATGAGTCTCTTGAGGTGAGGGAATCCCTATGTTAAGAGGGGTACCCCAGCTAGTACCAAGGTGACCCTCAAACAGTACATGGTTTGTAGGTACCCAACCGTCATAAGGTTGGGGGGACTATGAGAGTCCAACCTGAGTTATAGGGAAAGTATGGGGGGACATCATGTACACAGAAATAAAAAGAGTACACTTTTCCATTTTCTGTTCGCTGTACCCAGAGACTCAGTGTATTAAAATATATTTTTAATATATACAGTTGTGTGAAAAAGAAAGTACACCCTCTTTGAATTCTATGGTTTTACATATCAGGACATACAGCCGCGGCCCCTTTTAACCTCCTACATACCCGTAAAAATTCGGGATGTTCACTGTTTGCCATGGAGTTTCCCGCGCGTCAGCCGCATTGATCAGACAGCGCTAATGGCGCTTAACATTGAAAGCGCCCGCGGCGCCCAAAACGGCCCGCATCTGCCCGCGATTTTAAAAATCGCGGGGAAATGGCCACAGGAGGTTAAAGGCGGCCGCCACTGTAATAACAATCATCTGTTCCTTAGCAGGTCTTAAAATTAGGTAAATACAACCTCAGATGAACAACAACACATGACATTTACACTGTCATGATTTATTTAACAAAAATAAAGCCAAAATGGAGAAGCCATGTGTGAAAAACGAAGTACACCTTATTATTCAATAGCTTGTAGAACCACCTTTAGCAGCAATAACTTGACGTAATCGTTTTCTGTATGACTTTATCAGTCTCTCACATCGTTGTGGAGGAATTTTGGCCCACTCTTCTTTATAACGTTGCTTCAGTTCATTGAGGTTTGTGGGCATTTGTTTATGCACAGCTCTCTTAAGGTCCAGCCACAGCATTTCAATCGGGTTGAAGTCTGGACTTTGACTGGGCCATTGCAACACCTTGATTATTTTCTTTTTCAGCCATTGTGTTGTAGATTTGCTGGTGTGCTTGGGATCATTGTCCTGTTGCATGACCCAATTTTGGCCAAGCTTTAGCTGTCGGACAGATGGCCTCAAATTTGACTCTAGAATACTTTGGTATACAGAGGAGTTCATGATCGACTAAATAACTGCAAGGTTCCCAGGTCCTGTGGCTGCAAAACAAGCCCAAAATCATCACCACTCCACCACCGTGCTTGACAGTTGGTATGAGGTGTTTCTGCTGACATGCTGTGTTTTTGGTTTTCCCCAAATGTGGCGCTGTGCATTATGGCCAAACATCTCCACTTTGGTCTCGTCTGTCCAAAGAACATTGTTCCAGAAGTCTTGTGGTTTGTTCAGATGCAACTTTGCAAATCTAAGCCATGCTTCCATGTTCTTTTTAGAGAGAAGAGGCTTTCTCCTGGCAACCCTTCCAAAAAAACTATACTCGTTCAATCTTTTTCTAATTGTACTGTCATGAACTTTAACATTTAACACGCTAACTGAGGCCTGTAGAGTCTGAGATGTAACTCTTGGGTATTTTGCAATTTCTCTGAGCATTGGGGTGAATTTGCTGGGATGTCCACTCCTGTGAAGATTGGCAACTGTCTTGAATGTTCTCCACTTTTTAATAATCTTTCTCACTGTAGAATGATGGACTTTAAATTGTTTGGAAATGGCCTTCTAACCCTTCCCAGATTGATGGTCAGCAACAATTGCTTCTCCAAGATCATTGCTGATGTCTTTCCTCCTTGGCATTGTGTTAACACACACATGAATGTTCCAGACCAGAAAACTGCTAAAACTTTGGCTTTTATAGAGGTGGTCACACTTGCTGATGATCAATTAATCAAGGTCATTTGATTAGCAGCACCTGTCTGCTACTTAGCATCTTAATTCCTATGGAAGCAGTAAGGGTGTACTTAGTTTTTCACACATACAGTAGCTTCCCATTTTGGCTTTATTTTTGTTAAATGAATAATGATACAGTGTAATATGTCATGTGTTGTTGTTCATCTGAGGTTGTATTTACCTAATTTTAAGACCTGCTAAGGAACACATGATTGTTATTATGTCCTGATATGTAAAACCGTAGAATTCAAAGAGGGTGTACTTTCTTTTTCACATGACTGTACAACAAAAAACAAACAAAGATGCCCAAAGCTACTTCCAATGTGACAAAAATACACAGTGCAATACCTATATAATCTCTTGAAAAAGGGTCACTTAGTTAAACCCTTTGGCCAAAGCATCTTAAGCCTGCTGCCACTTCAAGGCATGCCCGTTAGCAGGTCCTAACACACCCTGAGTTAAAATTCTTAATTACCTGTATAATTACAGGAAGAATTAAGTGTCAGCAGGCTTAAGACGCGATGGCCAAAGGGTTAAACTAAATAACTCTTTTTCAATAGAATATATAGGTATTGCACTGTGTTTTTTTGTCACATTGGAAGTAGCTTTGGGCATCTTCGTTTGTTTTTTGTTGTGTACATTTAGCCACGTCCATTAGCACTCCTTTTGACACACACACATATATATATAGTTATACGTTACCGTTCCAAGGATTGGTAAATAAGAGACAGCACTTAATGTTGAAAATCAACTAGGGTTTCTGGATGTATTTTTGCTATCACTAATACACTTTGATTTTCAACATTGAGTGCTGTCTCTTGTTTTCCAATCCTTGGAACGGTAACGTATAACTACATTCTCTATATGGGACGTGCACCTGTGGCTTAACAGCACCTATTGGAGTGCCAACTGCCTTATCTGACTATATATATATATATATACACACTATATATATATATACACTATATATACACTATTACTACACTTAGTAGTAATGAAAAAATTGTATTTGAACAGCAGGCACAATCACCAACGTTTCGGTCCTAGGGACAGGACCTTTATCTTTATATATATATATATCTATATATATATATATAGATATATATATATATACACATATATATATATATAGATATATATATATATAAAGATAAAGGTCCTGTCCCTAGGACCGAAACGTTGGTGATTGTGCCTGCTGTTCAAATACAATTTTTTCATTACTACTAAGTGTGCTGTCTCTTCCTTGCTGCGTGTACTTCGGATTCCCTGGACTCCATGGTCTGCCTGGTAAGGAGCCTTTCATTATATATATTATACATATATACACTGTATATATATATATATATATATATATATATATATATATATATATATATATGTGTGTGTGTGTGTGTGTGTGTCAAAAGGAGTGGGACGTGGCTAAATGTATACAACAAAAAACAAACGAAGATGCCCAAAGATACTTCCAATGTGACAAAAAAACACAGTGCAATACCTATATATTCTATTGAAAAAGGGTCATTTAGTTTAACCCTTTGGCCAACACGTCTTAAGCTTGCTGCCACTTAATTCTTAAATATATAGAAGCAGACCGGACAGCCAATCAGTGTGTGGAAACTTTCTTATATATTATTATATTATATATATATAATGTGGTAATGTTTAGGGTTACTCAGAGCTTGTTGTGTATCTGTATATTTTTAATATGTTTAAACATTCGGAACCGATGTCCAAACAGCCAGCCCATGCAAACCCATAGGCACCGGTATGTCTGCTGGACATCGGAGTTCAAAGCAGCCAGAGGATGCCCAGAAGTGTGAACAGCGTTTGGTTAGCGGGGAAAGGCGGAGTACTGGTTCCGGAGATCAATGGCAGTCCTCCGGGATGCCACTTGTCTGCCAGATCTAGGGGCATCTGCCCAGCGGGTGGCATTGTGACAGCTGGGGGGATATGTGGCAGGCTTGCGCATGTCCCTTGGTTATTTCAAATTTCCAGCTGACCTGTCTTTTCTTCCCGGCTTGGTTCTGATTGGCTGCTTAAGAAAGTTTCCACACACTGATTGGCTGTCCGGTCTGCTTCTATTTTATGAATGAAGCAGGGAATACTGTAAGAAGCCGTAAACCAATCGGATTGTGTGTGCCCCTTGAGTCAGAGCCGAAAGAGTGCGGGCGGGCTTTTCAAAGTTGCTTTGTTCGGAATAGCAAGGCAACCGGCTTCAATTTCAAGCCTGAAAAGCCTGTCCACCAGAGATTAAGTCCCGACTTTTGCGCCCAAGTTCTCAGAAACGAACGTAGCGATCGTGAATGGGATTTCATGTCGATTTTAGTTCCAGGAGATCCAGGCTGACTCACGGTCAGGAGGGACCACGTTTTTAAAAACTAATGTAGCGGTCACGGCTGGGATATCATGCGGATTTGAGTTCCAGAAGATTCCGGGCCACGCCCGGTCAGCGTAAAACTCTCCCATAGAGTTCCCTGCATCTAGGAAAGTCTAGTTTTCGACCCCAGTCCCCCAGTAAGTCTGTCTTTTTGTCTGTATTTTAGTTTTCTCTGTGTGTATGCGAATTTATGCAGAATAAATTACAATTTGTTTCTCTACCTTGTTTTGCTCAGTGAATGATCCTAGTAAAAAGATGTAAATAACCTGGTCTCCCGTGACACTTATCTCCCTTCCTCTTACGAATTTAGTAAGAACAAAATTTTGAGTCTTTCATATATTTGTATGTATATTTTTGGTTAAATAGCTTCAACCATTTATGCAGCGTTTTGCAGAACAGACATTGGAATATATGTAAACATTAGGAATAAGGAATTCCTCCCCCAAAGAGCTTTGGTCTAAGTAGTACTGTATGTAGGGAGATTTACAGAGACAGTAAGAGTAGCTGCATGTGTAGCAGTTGTGTTGCTTGACCAAGGTGGTGAAAAAAAATATTTGGAGCAATGATTTAAATCTGATAAAAAATATATAATTAACAATGACAATATTAATAGTGCCCAGAGGGAACTAAAGGGTTTGCTTGGAAGCGCTAGGGAATATGAAGGACACAGAAGATCCAAGATCTGGGGCAGTGAGAGAAAAAGTTTCAAGTACAGGAGAAACAGGAAGGGGTACTGAGCAGAGTGCAAATGACCAGCAGGATGAAGAAAGTAATTAAGGAAGTAACATAATTTAGACCCATCGATTACAACTCACCGATGCAGGCAGTGATATTTTTTGATTGTATAATAAGTATTTCCTAAATTATATTTGTTGATGCATGTTAAAAAAAAAAAAAAAAAGTTAAGTAAAGATGAAAATATTTATTTATTTTGCTCCCAAATCTCCCTTTTAGTGCGACTTCATCATAATATGAGTTTGATGTTGTGATCTTAATAAGGTTGCTAAAAGGAAGTATTAATGATTATTTCAGAATATTAATAGGACCATCCCCAAAATGAATTAATTGCACTAATATAAATTATGGGTTAAATGGGTATCGGACTAGCACTTATTTTAAACCAAATCAAATGAGTAAAAGAATAGTTCAATGATGGTAATTCTTAATGTTTCCATGTCACCACATGCTTTGACTGGTTTATAGTATATTTTTGAACTCTAGTTTTGTAATTAAGGCTTTTTTGAAGAAGACTACAACAATAAACATATATAAACCAAAATTGTGTATTACAGTAATAACCCATTACATGCATTCAATCCAACTAAAATGTCAAATACATATTTAGTTAATACTGTATTGTTTATGTAACATACTTTTCAGAAGGATTGTTTCACTTAAACTTTTATATTTTTCATCTTGATCACCTGCCGCTTAGCAAAAATGGCGAGTAGATTAATGTGTTAAACATATACCGTATTGTGTATTTGGTTAAAAACGGCTTTATAATTCAACTCTGATCAATACACCATTGGCATTGCTCATGCATTATTTGATCGGTTAAAAAGTCCACAGCAACAGCCGAATACAGTACATTGTCTATTCCGTCGTATTTGCTATTGTGCTTTTTGGACTTACAGAAATACATTTGTCATGGTTCAGTTAAGATGTAGCTGCTGGCAAAAACTAAACCACAGTTTGCTGGGAAAGCTGAAACCTTGCAAATTGCTATCACAGCTAAATTAAAATGGGATACACCTTTCAAAACCTAAGGGGAGTTCTGAGCAGGTTCCATTGTTGGTAACGGTGCATTATTACCATTCTATCTCCTCGTGCATTACAATTGCCACCGCCATAAACCCTGAAAATGTGCCCTTGTATTCTCCAACGTCTTAGCGTGAAAATACACCGTCTGCCGACTCAGGACGACTTCCAACCTCCGGAGGATTTACCCCACTCTTATAGCGCTGATGATCTGGGAAAACAAAATGGCGGACGAGCTCGGGAGAAGACAGTAATTGAGTCAGACAACCAGTGAAGCTTTGTCAAAAACTGTTCTCTCATTTATTGAAGGGTATACAGCCAGTTTATATAGCAAACTTGAGCATAGAAAAAACACACATATGAGAACATACTTCCCCTTTTACTTCACAGTCTGTACTTCAGCAAAATGACAGTTAGACAGTTTATGGTCTGGGAAAGGGGCTCAATACCGAGTTAGGAGGCCGTTAAGGAAATGGCAGTATGTTGTGAAATGCATTGTTGTGTAACTTATGCCCAATATGGCTGAAGACAAGTTCCTGTTTTCTACAGGGCAAAATAAGTTTGAACAAATACAGTTCAGCTAGCGATAAGTAAGTGACAGGTCAGGTCACATTCTCAGACTGCCTGGACAGCACAATTACGTATGGCATATGGCATGTGATTAGTTCCTGAGACTTAAACGTTAGTACAGAATAGTTATAGAAAAATGGTTATCCAGCAATCAAAATGGAGTCCCCCCTTATATACACATTTTCAATCCCCCCTTTTGTCATGACTAAATGACAATTAACCTCTAGGATATGGGGGTCTCGTATTGGATTTGAATATTATCATAATCCATCAAAGGTATCTGGACTCTAGTGGCAGTAGGTCCAGAGTCATGTATCATATTTGGGAAACTGTGAATGGGGGCATTAACGTCCAGTGATGCATATGTGTGATCAATTGACTTACCAAAAGGCATAATCATTTTACATAAAGATAAACACATAAATTTATAACATGAAATAATAACAACTAATACTACAAATATGCAAACGATAAATATCAGTCCCATAACAATTCTCTTTCCCTTATTTTGTCGTGGGTCCATAACCTAACAACTACTATATTGTTTTTGATATTGTTGACATATTTTGTCGTACTGAAATAGTGGTGCAGGTTTTGGGGGCCCGAAGAAAATAAAAAAATATATATATATATATATATATATATATGGCCACAGGAGTTCTTGTTTGTAGAGAGATATATATCGGTGTGGCTGGTATGATATCTTTTCTGTTTACCAGGTTGACTATTACTACAAAAACTATTACCAATTTCTAAATTACTATTCATACTGCTCTTCTGTAACTATTAGCACATTATGGCGGCTAAAACTTGTGAAAATTGGTGGGGGCTAATTTCTACCGGGAGCGATTGCACAAATATCCATCTTGCACGCATCTTTCATACTGCATTTATTCAGAATGGCAAAACAGAAAAATGGCTGCTATGGTAAAAAATGGCTGACTTATGATCCTTTCCTTGTGGCTGACACACGCCTCTGGGTGACCTCCCACTTTCCTCATAGCCTCATATCCAATCTTCTTAGTCCCCTCTTATTCTTTAGAGACAGTCTATTTAAAGAACAGTTAACCATTGCATAGTCCTGCTGGACCAGGAGATTGTCCAATTGTGCCTTGTCATTCTTTTTCGGCCATTATATCGGCACAGTTGATTTCTTCTCGGTCTCTTCTTCTGGGGGACTGCTGACATCACCGAAAAGAGGCATAGCGTCGGTGGGGGTGCAACGCACTTCTGGATCAAAGTTTACTGCATATGACACATACATAGAGAGTGATGAGTAGGACAGACACACACACAAAAGCATCCAATAGCTTCGCTTCCAGAGAACTAATCCAACCACCAAGTCCCAACAAATCCCATCCGTCATCTCTACCTTTAAACACTGGACTATTTTCCCCAAATAACATAAACTATTCTAGTTGCAGGGTAATGTTCTATCTGTCCTCCTATCACAGAGTCAATAACTTCCCTAGGGCAAACTCTTATTTCTACACCCTTCGTAACCAATTTCCTATAGATGGTTCTACAAATGTCTTATTTCATATTGATTTTTTCTCAAGGGGTTAAATATAACACTCATTTTTCCTGGGGTGCAACCTATTGAATATAGATAGTATATTGGATTATATTATACATAAAATATGGGCTTTGTTTACTAGGATTCCATTGTGTGACAAAAGGTGTGCATATATGCTATACACAAATCAATAAAAACAAAATAACGATTACTAAACAAAATATACCTGTTCCTACCCTATCGTATTTGTGTGCACACTTATTTACACAAACCTAATAGACTATACATTTATAATTAAAATAACAAAACCTGTAAAGAAAAAAGATTATTAAAAAGTTCAAAGTTCATATGTTGAGGCCTGGAATTTTGGCTGTGTCTCTAGGCTTTTCCACTTTGGATACGGTGCAGATTGAAGCAACTGTGGGTGGTGCTGGGATAAGTTTCATATGCGTAACGTGGATCCAAAAAGAGACCTCTGCCACTTTATTTGCTGTAGTGGTGATGAGTAGTACTTTTAATAGTAGTAGTAGCGCCTTTTCATCTGGGATGAAGAACGTTCTTGCGTAGGAAATGCTTGACCATTAACCCATCTCTCGTAGGTGCACTTTCAACTTTGACATGTGCCTAGAGAGACTCAAAAATATATCAGTTGCATACAATACTTACTAATTGTTTTACTACACAGTCACTGTGGTCTTGACTTTGCTACAATATAAATTCATTCAAATTGGTGCCTCAGCTATTGCCAAACCAAAAGAAAAAAAAAATGACTAAAATAATTCTGTATAGAACTCCAAACTAATTACTTGTAATATAATTTCTTTGAAAAGTGCCGAGCACACTGCCAACCTTAAAAGGCACTCAGCATTATTCTTAAAAATAAATAAATGATAATTTCAGATTTCGTTCATCCCGGGCACTAACCCATCTAACTTCTGGGCATAGACAGCTATATGATAAACAGCAATAATACCCCTCCTTTGTTCACATAATTTTATATATGAACAATATTACAGAAAGGATAACAGCATTCAAAACATAACTAACTATTGTTGTTTGGTCTGTAGCTAAACTAACTTGAATCCTTTGGGTATAAAATTTGCATTAAAAACACTGAAAACACTACTGAATATAAATATAAGCAACTATTGTCTTCTGACAGAAACATCCTGTAATATAAGAAATTATAGACACAGATTTAAAACTTTTTTTTTTTCTCGGATTGGAACAAGCTTGAAATAGCTTTCTGGGCATCCTGCCAAAACCTTGGAACAAAATAGATAAGAAAAACACCAGTATTATTGCTGTTTATCATATAGCTGTCTATGCCCAGAAGTTAGATGGGTTAGTGCCCGGGATGAACGAAATCTGAAATTATCATTTATTTATTTTTAAGAATAATGCTGAGTGCCTTTTAAGGTTGGCAGTGTGCTCGGCACTTTTCAAAGAAATTATATTACAAGTAATTAGTTTGGAGTTCTATACAGAATTATTTTAGTCATTTTTTTTTTAGCGTTGTTTGACAGACCTGCATAAAACTGTGCCACAGTGTCAGTATCTGATTCTGATTCATCCTGTGACTTTTCCCTGTCCCATGAACGGTCCCTGACAGGGGTTAATTCCTGCCTAGAGTCCGTCTCTTCCCCATCCGTACCGATCTGCCTGGCAGGCATATCAATAGGGAGTGGTCTAGGGAGCCTATTGCTTCGGGTTCCCCATGAAGCCATAAGAACTTCTTTATCGGAGACTGCCTCAGAGCCTGTGACCGAGGAAAGGTTAAGGGATCAGGGTTTTTTTTTTTTTTTTTTTAGAACAGGGACACTGGGGTAAATTGGGGCTACCTATGGAAATGGTAATTGTCCCGATGCCATAGGGGCAGGGGGCAAATATGCATTTTGAGAGTTATATATATATATAAAGAAAAATTCAGTTGACAGCACTTAAAAGATGCAATTTTGACACAGGCTGCAGCGCATTCCGTATCAGTTTTAATAATGCTAAAATCAACCTCTGCTTCAGCACAATCCTGTGTGTCAGCTAACAATGATTCATATTCGCGTTTTTTTAGCAGTGCGAATCAAATCGTTCCTAGTAGTATTTTTAGGTATGAAAACAGATGATTGCGGTGTAACTAGGACAGGTTTGGCATTACTATGTGCGGGAGTTAATGTTACAGCACATGAATCAGTCAATACCTCTTTAAATTCCTCAGCTAGTTCCCTTACAGAAGCACAAAAATCCTTAACTCTATGATTGCTGGCTCCTGCAGATGACTCAGACGTCACAGAACCTGCTGAAGCAGTGGTTTCTTTAAGTTTCCTTAAAGGCAATTGGTTACGGGGTGATGGTATATCGGAATGAGACGAATCTGAAGTATCGTCTTCCCATTCACTCTCCCTGGAGACAGGGGGTGAAACGAGAGATGAAACTTTTGTGGAGCTTACGGCATTGGGAAGCTTTCTGTTTGGGCTTTCTTTACAGGACGACTTATGATGCTCAGATTCAGATAGGTGTGCCACCTCTGATTCTGCATCGTCTCTCAACTCCACATAGGTGGGTAGAGAGGGCTGTGGGCAAATGCCATTACTCTCCTCCCTGCGTACGGATGCAGGAGGTTTGGGGTGATGACTTGCAGCATAGTGTGATAACGCTGCCAACATGTTAGGATCAAAACTTGGAAAATAGTGGCACAGGTGTGATAGGACTATACGGGGGTATTTGTAACATCACAGAAGGCGGCGGTGTTGGGGGTAAAATATCTGGAGGAAAAAACTCCTGTGGGGGTGCATTAGGGGCTTGGGAATACATTGTAGTGAGATTATCAGGCGGGGGTGGCCAAATTGGCTCCTCAAATTTTGGGTTATTATATATATATACCAATTAGCACAATTGCAGTTTAATCAATAATCTCCATTGTGATTTTAGCAACTTCTGACATTTTATTTAGATTCTGTACTGTTTTATTGACTAGTTTCCAGTCTGGATTTAAGTACAGTACTATAATATTTACTTATGATCATCGCCACAATTTACTTCAATCGGTACATTTTTCAATTGGTTTGTCACTCTGAAGCAGAGTGGTTCACACATAATACTGAAGCCGTTGCAGAGAATACTCAAAACTGTCCAAATGTAAGGCCTAAAAAGAATTACATTTACAGGATTATTGAATTCAACTCGCATCGGTTTGTTTTCATTGTTTTTGCTGTTGTAAATATTTGATTTACCATTTTTATAAATTGCACAGATTGAACCGTGCCTTAACCGCCATCTAATACCTAAGGGTAGAAAGCATGATAAACAGATGACTAAATATGCCCACCAATGTATGTTTTAGTTACTATAACAAAATTTTATCTATTGAGCTAGGTGAAGTTAAAAAAACCTACATAGAACAGCCATTAGTCAGAGTCCAGTACTGAACAATGTTTGAAAAAATCGAGTAAAGTCAAACATTGATATTCATGTAATGCCATAATGTAATTTCACAAGAATGAGGCATGTGAACAAAATATTTGGTTTGTACTCTATTTAATAAGTAGGTCTCCTCTGTGTTTCATACCACAGCAGGTTACTCCTTATTCCATAGTGGCCAGACTGTTTTTAGTAACTATTTAGATTCCAGACAGATTTAAGATGTTGATCGTTCTATATCTGCCTTGAGGTGCAATGGATTATAGATCATTGGATATTCATTGGTCCTTCACTTAGTACTAATAAGAATGAGGATATTAGTCATTAAGGAGCATTAGCAACGACTTTGAGGCAATAAGATTGTCTTGATAACGGTGAATGTAAACACATAAATGAAAGACTGAAAAGGACAGTCTGTCATTCACAGAAAGTGCATTTGTGGTGCACACCACACTGATTTTTATTATTTTATAGTGAATAAATTCTAGTGAAACAAACAGTGAATAAGTGAAAAAGTATAAAAACTCATTAAAATCTAACACGTGGTACCTAGATCAAGAATTATTGCTGCATTTAGTAAATCGCCATTAATCATACTGTTAAACACAATTTAACATTATTTGTCCATTGAAAATTAATATAGTCATGTACTACTAAAGTTATCTGTAGTGTGATGTCTGATGACCTTATACTGATTATATTGTCAGCATATAAAAATCATCTTGATGTCTGATTCCTGTAATGCCCAAGACACCAAAATATCCCAAAGCAGCATTTGTAAGTTCAAAATTCCAATATCAATTTAGCCACAATGATTGACACATCCTAGATTAACAGGTTAATGACAGTGATGGAGTTCGTAGTATAGCTAAACTCAAATATGAAAAAGCTGCTTGTTAGAAGCAGCGCAGTTCCAACATCACTGCCAAGATTTACTTTGGACTCACTCACTCTAATGACAATGATGTGAAAATAACCTGTAACCTGTATGACCTGCAAAGTAACCATATATAGTCCTGTGCAAAAATAGATTCCACTAGGAAAGCTGTGTATGCATGTCACACCACAATGTATGCTAAATCACAATATAAGCAAGTAGGTGACAATTGATTGGAGTCCCTTTTCTAGCTTTGCTCAAATATGTAGAAAAAGCTGCTTACTAGAGGCAGCGCAGTTCCAACTTCACTGCCAAGTTGTTCTTTAAACTTACTGACTCTAGTGATAGTGATAGTAGCGCATTAGTGGCTCACAGATGCCCACACAGTATATTAGAATCCATTGCAGGTACAGTAGAGGCAACGTTTATTCTAACATTTGCCGTAAACTAGCCAGGTTACATTCTGGGTATGTGCTGTGTATGTGCTGGGTATGTTCTGGGCTAGTTTGAGGCACGTTTAAGGCATTTCTGCATTGACTAACGACCCATAGGATTAACACAGCAAGGATCCCTGGCATTCCAATTCAAATTTCAAAATTCCAATTCAGTTTGAATGGGACTGCCAGGGACCCCCGCTGTTAATCTGATAGGCCATTAATCAATGCAGAAATGCTGGGGCTAGTTTAAGGAAAGTTTAAGGCGTGTATTCAGAATGTACCTGGGTGTTTCCTGGGTTTTTTGGGGAATTGCCACTGGTTTTTGTTCGAATAAGAGTTGCCTCTACTGTACTTAGCTGTATGATGGTATTCTAAATCAGCATATGCAGCTTGGGGTATAATGGCGACGGCAGTCAACAGATCGGCGGCACCACGTGATGTGACGTCCCACGTCACGACGCCCTACGCGTTTCTCTCCAGGCGGAGCTTCGTCAGGGGCATGTGAATGTAGGGAACAGCCCCCTTTACTGCGTCTATATAGTAGCCACTGATTGCAAATAATGAACGCAGCTCCAGGCTCCCAATTTATATGTAATCATGCTCTAATGTTAAAGGTCGCCTAGATTGGAGGTGCACATTTTGGGTTGCTATCTCGCATTGTTGTTATACAGTGGCGGCCGCCTTTAGCCTCCTGCGGCCTTTAAAAATCGCGGGTAAATCGCGGGCTGATGGGGGCCGTTTTTGGCCGTTTTCGGCGCCTCTAGGCATTTCTATTGTTTAGCGCTAAGCGCTTTCATTGTCTCGCGCTGTTAGCGCTATCAGCTGATTTCCGCGCGGAGAAGGCCCGTGAGAGTCGGATAACATCCCCGCATTTTTCCGGGTAAGTCGGTGGATAGGAGGGGCCACCGCAGTAGCTACCATTGGTATGTTAATTTGTTCTGTACTCAAAACAGGAGATGACAGATATACAATGGTATATTCATTACATCTCTACCAAAGTGAAAGACTTTTTAGACTTGTTGTTAAAACACTATAAACTTATAAACACTATTATTCTATTATTTGTGAATAAAGAATTATAAAGATAATTAAATAAAAATAAATATAGTTACACTGCACTATATACATGTGTATAAAACACTGACTAGTCTCATTATGTCCAATTTTTGTGGGCTCAAGTGTGATTGACGAGATCAAAAATGTACACATCAAGCTTTAAACCCACTACTTGATGTTCATAAAGTAATGACAGTCCAATTATGACTTAGATACATATATTGATATTGGTCATAAGTTTGTGTCATTAAGCATGTTATTTGTATGTAAAGGTGAATAGATACTATACAGTAGAATTATTTTGAATCTTTCACAAGATAGCATGCAATAATTAAATAAAGGGAGTAAATGTAAATCCCTCATTTAAGACTCTTGGATATAGGGTTTTAAGGCGATATACCGTAGAGACTGCGATTATTCTAACACAAACCAGTGGCATTCACCAAAAAGACCCAAGAATAGCCTGAATACATGTCTTAAACGTGCCTTAAACTAGCCCCAGCATTTCTGCATTGATTAATGGCCTATCAGATTAACAGCGGGGGTCCCTGGCAGTCACATGCAAACTGAATTGGACTGCCAGGACCCCTGCTGTGTTAATCCTACGGGTCGTTAGTCAATGCAGAAATGCCTTAAACGTGCCTCAAACTAGCCCAGAACACAACCAGCACATACCCTGAATGTAACCAGGCTAGTTTAAAGCAAGCGTTAGGCCTTGCCCCTGCAGCCTACTACAGCGCCCGCTGTGGCGGACGCTGCACGGATGAGAGCACTCCCCTCAACGGCGCCGGGCCCGCTGCGAGGGGGGGCCGCAGCGCTGGGGCGAGAGTTGATCCTCATCTCAATAAATTTGAGAGCAGGACTCGCGACGAGCGATAAGGCACGCCCTCCGGCGGTTCAGCCAATGAGGGCGAACCTGCCGGGTGACGTCATGGCTGCGCCCCCGTCACTCCCCCGCCACGCTCCCCCCGGTCTCTCTTCCTGCAGTGAGCTGCAGAACGGGGAATCGGCTGCACGCGCCGCTAATTTCGCAGGCGCGCGTTGCAGCGGAGTTACCGGGGCCTTAGCCTTAGGATAATTGTGGCCTCGTCTGTATCCATTCGGCTTCACGTCTAAGGAGCTTTTGGTCAATGTCACCACCCCGCATGTTATTCTTCAAGTTGTCTATCCCAAAGAATCTAAGACATTTGAGGTCCGCATTATGTGCCGAGTTCACATGGCGTGTCACTGGTGTATTTGCTTTGTTAATGACAGAGTTAACATGCTCCAGTATACGTCGTCTTAATTCTCTGATTGTTTTGCCTACATATCTTAGGCCGCATGCACAACTAATGAGATAAATGACATTAAAGCTTTTGCAATTGATAAAATGTCTTATCTCAAATTGTTTGGTTGTAACTGCGTTATCAAAGGTTTTTGTAGATTGTATATATTGGCACGCCTTACAGCATTTACATGGATAACATCTTTTAAGTGGAGATGATAACCATGTTTTGGGTGATCGCTTTTGGTGGTGGCTATGTAACGGTGAATGTCAGTGTAGTATTATTCTGAACCAGCAAGCAACTGGTATATGGATGGTAATGCATTACATTAACGTATTACAAAGGAGCAGGCTTATGAGAGTGATTTGTCTGGGTGAAATTAGGCCCATTTAAATATCCCCTGCGTTTCATACATCTGACAGTAGCATGTAGCATAATAACAAAAAACATGGAATACCAGCATGCATCCTAATAGTTTATTCTCACAATGTGGTGTGTTCTGAGGTCAATCCATGGTCCTATCAGCAGTCTGGCACTATTTATTTATTTGTATTTATAAAATGTTTAACCAGGAAGTAATACATTGAGAGTTACCTTTAGTTTTCAAGTACGTCCTGGGCATAGAGTTAAGATGACAAATAATAAATGGTACACCCGCAGCAAAGGGAGTGAGTCCGGAGTGTGGTGTTAAGCGTTGCCAGGCCAGATATAAGTAACGTAGACAATACTTGCCGGTACCGGGTATAGGAGTAGAATAGTGATTGACTTGCCGAGGTCAGGGAGCGGATAGATGAGGAAGGTTGGAGTCCAAACCGTGATCATGGGATGCCAGAGAATACGTAGTCCAAGGAGAGCCGAAGTCGAGAGCCAAAGGGGGTAGTCGTACGAGCCGTGTCAAAACCTGTAGTAACCGAGAGTACACAGAACACATCCATACAGAGACTATGTCGAGCGATGAGTGAGAGCTCAGAGATGCTAGATAAGGCTGGGCTGATCAATCAGGATGGAGGCGGGTCAGGAGGACTGCAGGGAGCCTCTCTGGATAGGTATGGCTGATACAACCCAGGTGAGCACTGGTAGCACTCTGATTACACCCGTGCGGTGTACGGGTGGGGAGCCTCATAGCAGGAGTGGAAGTAGAAGAGTGAATGCTGGGTGTGCGCTCTTTAAGCTGTATGTGCACGCGAGCAGTGTTGGAGGAGGACACACGTGTGCGTGCGGGACGGAGGACCCGCGCCTGCCACTTAGAAGGAGTGGGGTAAGCGGAGGTTGCGCTGCGCGCCCTCAGTCTCCCTGAGGGTAGTCTGTGTGTTGCGCGGACGGTGCTGAGAAATCAGATTCCTAACACAAATACAATTACATAAGTGAACAGGGTATACATTATATACAAGACAGTGCATTCACACTATGCTTCCACCACAGCAACACCCGATTCTTTCTATTTCTTATACAACTTCAGACCTCTGGGAATGTTTTTCATGTAATTGCCAGACAGGTAGATTAGTGAGATTTGGTACCTGGCACATGAAAGTTAATTTAATATAACATACCATTGTGTGACCTCTTCAGAAATATTCCTTGAGGTAACTGTAACTGATAATGCATAACCTGGCAGTAATTTTCTTGAATGAATGTTGCCTTTCATTCTCTCTCCTCCAGCCCAGATTTCTTTAGCCTCTTGAGTGCATTTTAAATTCCTTCTCTAAAGTTGACTGAGTAGCTATTTGTTTTCTTTAATTTCAAGGTAGCCTCAATATAACCTATTAAAGTAACATAATGATTATAATTATTATATTATTATTTATTTTAATTGCTTACTGGTGTGTGTGTATACAACATTGTTTAAATAGAGTACAAATGGGAGGGAGCAATCCAAATCCAAAGAACTTGTAGTTGCTATGATTAATTTATCTAAGGTCACATCAAGTAGGTTTTCAACTGAGGATATCTGGTACATGATGTAGTTCCTTATAGTCAATGAGCCACTCCTCTATCGAAATGACTAATGAAAGATATCCGTGTTTACATTAACTTAGTGATGTCAAGGAGCCTGAACCACATTTAAATGATGTCAAATACAAATAATACCTTCCACTATAGCATACAGTACTACTTACTCAGAGCTAAATGAAAACATTGCTGTACTATACCATCTAGTTATCGATGACCCATAGATACTACATAAACCAGTTCCTTTTTAATAAAGCTAAGTAATTTATCCAAAAAAAAGACAGCTCACTGCACTCCAAGGGTCAGATCCACAAAGCTCCATTAAGTCATGCAAATAACATGACCATATCTAAAGAGAGTCTAATGGGTATCCACACAGCTAATTATATGCAAAAACAGTGGCCATTGGTTATATCATTGGAATGGGCTTAACGCCATTTTAGCAAACAGAAGGAGCGGTGCACTGAGGTGAGTAGGTAAGACCAAAACGCAGCTCTAACAAAAACACAGAAACTCCTCCGGCAAGAGGCAAAAGCAAAGCACAGCCGCCGATAGAAAACGAAGGAAAGCTGGTGAAGTGACTAGAAGAACTTTATTCGCACAGTGTACTGGCGGATCCTCTAACAAAAACAGCTATTTATTGAAAAAATGGACAAACATCACAATACTAGAAACCTCTGATGCGTTTCATCCCACAAGGGACAGCAGAATTCCCCAGATGAAGTCCTAGCAACAGGACGAAACGCATAGGGTGGAGGCTTTTGATCACTTCTATCGCATCCCCTATCCCAAATTCAAGTATTTAGCATATTTCCCTCCTGAATATATTCATACTCCTTGGATATTACCCCCAGCACTTCGGTTGTAATCTCGGGTGAGTGACGTCATCGCTGCAGTCTCACGGTACCAGAGGAGGAACCAGGGAGCTCAGGAAGGCAGCTGCAAACGGAGGAAGCTTACCACTAAGCATTTTAGCGTCCCACGTGGGGAGGAAGCAGACCACAACTCCAGGCAGCAGGACAGAGAGGATTTTATATCCAATATGCCTAAAACTTCTGCTACTTTGTAAGTAGCGATCTACTTTTGCGCAGTGACAAATACAAAAACGTACTTCACTATATTTTGTCTCTGTAATGGGTATTCCTTCCTGTCTGACCCACCCAATCTCACATTGGCCCGTGTGGTCTAACCAGTCCCCATTATGTGTTCGTGTCTGATGGTGCAACTGTAGGCAACAGGGCTCCTGAGTCTCCCGCTTGATGGTATTAGGGGATGTCATCCAGACAGGCAGCTGAGGTAGTGTGTGCGAATCCTACCTATATCCAGTGCAGCGCCTCCACCTCATCAGGATCTGTGCTTCCGCAGGGAGATGGTCCTGGTGAGGAACTCCTTCTTGGTGGTGCCATCCACTGCTGAGTAACTTCACACTCACACAGTGGAGGTATATTCAAACAGGGCATCTTTATTGCAGTTGGTATAGGCAAACTGCCCCCCCACAGCTAGCAGCTCAGCCACTCATCTCTTTGCAGCACTCCATTAGGAAGGTCCCTTCTCCTCTAATAGATCTGCGTTCCACCTCTACTCTCAAAGAGATTCCCCAGCTTCTCTGTCTGCTGTAAGCTCCTCTCTTGAGCTGCTCTGTCTCTATCAGCTCCTCTAACTCTTCTCCGTATGCTCACTGACGCACAGTTAGCATGAGACACTGCAACACTGTTGCAGACCTTCACGTGCCTCTCACTGAACAGAGGCAGCACAACAACAGGAAACTGAACTTCTAACTTTAGGCAGTGCTGTGTCTTATATCACCCCCGGAGAACAAACATGCTCTGTATTGCTAAGTGGGAACACACTGCATGTTGTCACTTCCTTTGGGGACATATGACACCTCACCAGGGTGTGAGGGCAAACCTCATTGATTGTTGCTGGCAATCCTGCATACTTACCAGGTTTACTGCCAGCATGAGAAAGAGATATGTACACCAATCTTATACATGGCTTCATCTCTTTTCCACTCTTTATTTCAGAGAACTCAATCAAGGATTCTAAAATTATCCCCAGTCTATCAATGCTCATATTTTAATTGTTTAGTCAACAATTTGTGCCTTTGTTTTCCCCTTTTCCTTCATATATATTGCTATTGTGTATAGTGTAACACTTAAGCAGCAATTGTGACTATATTTTATTGTTTGATGTTTTAATTTGCGCACTTTGTATTTTTATATATATATATATATATAGCAAATGGAAAAACAACTCTGTGCTCATTTGCATGTCTTAGGCAGGTCTGCAACCCCACCTTTCACCATTATCACCCAGCATACAGCACTTCCACTGCAGCAAGGGATTCTGGGAAATGACATGCAAATGAGCACACAGTGCCACTTGCACACATTTGTGCTAATTGCCATGTCATTTCCCAGAATCCCTTGCTGCAGTGGAAGTGCTGTGTGCTGGGTGATAATGGTGAAAGGCGGCATTGCAGACCTGCCTAAGACATGCAAATGAGCATACAGTTGTATTTCCATTTGCTATATGCTTTGCTGTGGATGGTTTTTGTCACTTTTTTTACTCACCATAACTTAACTAAGTATAGATATATATAGATATATAGATATATAGATATATAGATATATAGATATATAGATATATAGATATATAGATATATAGATATATAGATATATAGATATATAGATATATAGATATATAGATATATAGATGATAGATGATAGATAGATAGTACATGGGACTCTACTAAAATGGGTCTCGCTCCCTCCTCTCTCTTATTGTTAAATTGCTTCGTTAACTATAATGGAGCTCTGTAGATAGGTGTTGTTAGGGAGAACACATCTTTTGCATATAATTACCAATAACGTCTGTTATACTTGAAACGCACTTTGCCCCCCCCCCCAAAATCGCAGATAGGGACCATGTGTGGGAATACACCTGTGTTACCATGTGTGGTGCGTTACCTGATAGGCTCACAGAAGGCCTGAACCTCCGCCGCTGGGAGCCTGGGGTTACCTGATTCTTTGGATACAGCGCCTCCACCTGTAAGGGATCCCAACAGGGTGAGATGGTCCTCTTACAGGAACAATAATAATAATGCACGCACGCAATATATGCTAGCAACCTTTACTATAAGCGATAACTCGGTACTCTGTACCACACAGTAATATACATATAACCATACATATAGCAATTCACCCTGCCACATACCAACATGGGTGTCTCCAAAGTACCTTGGGTGCTGGGCACCAATTCCCTGATGTCCCTTTCCCTTATGTCTGGGCCCACCCAAAGTGTTGTGTTGGAGATAGCGCTATCCCTGTAATGTTAGTGCACTGTATTTGGTACCTGCCCAGGGCTCCTGCACCCGGGTACCGCAGAATAACAGAAAGGGATCCTTCTGATCGAATGTGCCTACGCGTGGGGTGAATTCCGGCGTGGATAATATCATTGTACGGTCCATATCGTAGGGCTGGTCCGTCCCCAGCCCGGAGTCACCTCGTGGCATGATCTTCCATGAAGATAACCTCTATCTAGAGGAGGTCTGATCCCAGACCCAATGATCAGGGCTGCGCCGCAGATGAGCTGTTCACTGATCTCATCCAATAGGTAAAGGGCAGGATACCTATCTAGGGCCCTGTCCCTGAAGCAACCACAAGCTTGGGGTAATGATGGAAATATCTGGGGCCTATGGGGGTAAGCTGGCCTAGTGCAGGGGCTACTGCTCCCTGCACCAAAAACCTCCCCTAACCTGCTCCCAGTTCCAACTGACAATGTGCTTCTCTGTCAGCCAATGCCACGCCTGTATGCCGCAGACCTGGCAAGACCCCAATACTGAGGTGGGAACGGTATTACCACACACCCACAGCAGTGGGGGAAAGCCCGGAGTGTGGTATGGTGTTGCTGGGCCTGTAAGAAAATATTTATAATACTTGCAATGTCTTAGATGGTTAAACGTAAGAATGGTCATGTCCGTGCGCCAAAGTCCAAGGGTACAGAAAGCAGAGTAGTCAAAGTTCGTAAGCCAAGTCCAAGGATTCCAGAGGTCAGCAAAGTAGAATTCATAGCAAGGTTCAAGGGGTAAAGAGAGCAGGGTAGTCCAGGACAAACAGGGGTCAAAGCCAGGGAAATCCAAAGGAGCAGGAACAGGCTGGAACACGGAGAGAGCAAAGCATAGGTCAGCACACATAGGGAAACAGGAACTATGCAGAGCGATGATAGAGAGGACAGACAGGGATTATAAAGGAGGGAACACCAATGGAAGAGAGAGGAGGAGCAGAGAGAGAAGTGGGAGACAACAGGGATAGGTCAGAAGGAGAGAAGGAGGAGACAGAGGGGTCAGACAGAGAGATAGCTTGCAGGGCAAGGGAGGAGGAGTCAAGAGATTGACAGGCCTTAGAAGAGGAGCGTGTGCACGCCGTCTAAAGTGAGAGTGCGTGCACACAGGCTGCATCACAAGACGCGAGGAGCGCCGTGCCGTGGGCCTACCAGCGGAGGGAAACGGAAGGATGGAGGAGACCGCCAAAGGAGGTGAGGGAATGGCAGCAGGCACTGAAGAGGTCTGGGAGCGGGGAGCATTGCTGCAGGTGCTCAGGGACCGCGTGGGTGCGCGAGACTTGCGGGGCGTGCACCGAGGCAAATGGACAGCATCAGAGGTAGCCGGAGTGGGACAGGAGTGGGTAAGCGCAGGGAGGTTGGCAAGGGAAGGGACAGAGGGAGTGAAAGAAGGGGAAGGAATCCCCTGAACCGCCATAGTATCCCCCCCCCCTCTTGAGGATCGATCTCTGAGCGATCCAGCCAAGGTTTTTGCGGACATTTTTGGTGGAATTGTTGGAGTAATCTTGGGGCATGGATATGACCTGCTGGTACCCACGAACGTTCCTCTGGACCATAGCCCTTCCAGTGGACAAGGAACTGGAGTTTGTTTTTTGACCAGCGGGAATCAATGAGGGATTGAACTTCGTACTCCTGTTGTCGTAGGGTGGAGGCTGGGTTAGGTTTCCGGGAGGGATCTGGAAAATGGGAACTTTGTATGAAGGGTTTAAGGAGGGAAGCGTGAAACACGGAAGGAATCCTCATGGTGGGGGGTAGGTCAAGACGATAAGCGACTGAGTTAATTTTCTCTAGGATCATGAATGGGCCCAGAAATCTTGGAGATAGTTTAGGTGATGGCGTCTTGAGTCTGATATTCCTTGAGGATAACCACACCCTGTCACCAGGTTTGAAGGAAGGACCAGGTTGACGATGACGATCCGCCTTGTTCTTTTGCTTGGCAACCGCAGATTGTAGGGTTTTTAGGATTTTTTTCCAAGATTCCTGTAGGGTAGTAACATGAGAGTCGGCCGCAGGAACGCCCGAAAGGAGAAGAAGAGAGAGGCAGACTACTGGGGTGGAAGCCGAAATTAATAAAAAAGGGAGACTCCTGGGTAGACTCGTTTTTGAGAGAATTGATTGCAAATTCGGCCCATGGCAAAAGATCCACCCAGTTGTCCTGTGAGTCAGATATGAAGCATCTTAGATATTATTCTAGGGTTTGATTAATCCTTTCGGTCTGCCCATTAGTTTGAGGATGGTATCCCGAGGAGAACAAGAGAGAGATTCCGAGTCTCTGGGAAAATGCACTCCAGAATTTAGAGATGAATTGAGATCCACGATCAGAGACAATAGAAATGGGAACGCCATGTAATCTGAAAATTTCTTTGGAAAAAACATCAGCCAGAGTAGCAGAATTAGGGAGACCCTTGAGGGGAATAAAGTGTGAATGTTTAGAGAATCTGTCTACTACGACTAGAATGGTGTTCATTCCTTTGGAATTAGGCAATTCGACAATGAAATCCATCGAGATATGTTTCCAGGGTTGTTCCGGAATTGGGAAGAGGTATGAGAAGTACAGACGGTTTGTGATGGAGCGTTTTACTCTGGCCACATACAGGACAGGCACTAGTAAAGTCGAAAATATCTTTGTTCATCTTCGGCCACCAAAATGTCTGTTTAATGAGATCTGCTGTCCTTTTGAAGCCTGGATGACCGGCTGCTCTAGAAGAGTGACCCCAAAGTAAAATTTTATGGTGAAAGCGTGGAGCTGCGTATAAGCGGCCTTCTGGTACCCTGAACCTGCTGGGAATGTGAGCTTGAGCTTTGTTGATTTCGTCCAACACATCGAAGTTGTTAGCAGAAATTATACATTTGGCAGGAAGAATAGGTTCCGTGGTTTCATTAGCTTCGGTATCCGTGGCGAACTGATGAGAGAGAGTGTCTGCTTTAATATTTTTGGTACCAGGAATGTATGAAATGGTATAGTTAAAGTGGGAAAAGAAGAGAGACCACAGAGCTTGGCGGGATCCCAGACGTCGGGCCCCCTCGATATACAGCAAATTTTTGTGGTCAGTGAGGATAGCAACTGGTTCCTTGGTACCCTCCAAAAGGTGCCTCCATTCTTGGAGAGCCAGTTTTATTGCCAAAGGTTCACGATTACCAACATCATAATTCCTTTCGGCAGATGAAAATTTCCATGAAAAAAACCCACAGGGGTGGAGTTTTTCTTGGGGATAAGCCCTCTGGGAAAGAACTGTGCCAGCTCCTACGTCTGAGGCATCGACCTCCAAAGTGAAGGGAAGGGAGGTGTCCGGATGGCATAGGATGCGTGCGGAAACAAAAGCTTTTTTAGCACCTCAAAAGCAAGAATAGCCTCTGGGGACCAGGACGTATTATCGGCACCTTCTTGGTCAATGCGGTGATGGGGAGAGCAATGGAAGAAATTTTTTTGATGAATTTCCTGTAATAGTTGGCAAAGCCGAGAAAACGCTGCACAGCCTTGAGTGAATTAGGCAGCGGCCAATCGAGAACAGCTTTTAGTTTTTCTGGATCCATGGAGAAGCCTTGGCTGGAGATGATGTAGCCTAAGAAGGCAGTAGAGGTCTGGTGGAACAAACATTTCTCCATCTTGGCATATAGGCGGTTAGAAAGAGCCTAGAAAGCACTAGTTTGGTATGTTGAATGTGTTCCTCCAGGGTTTTAGAGAAAATAAGAATGTCATCCAGATAGACTATGACAAATGTTCCCAACACATCGCGGAAGATGTCGTTCATGAACTCTTGAAAGACGGCAGGAGCATTGCATAATCCAAAGGGCATAACAAGATACTCATAGTGTCCTGATCGTGTATTAAATGCTGTTTTCCACTCATCCCCCTCTCTTATGCGGATGAGATTATAGGCACCTCTTAAGTTGAGCTTTGAGAAGATGGAGGCCCCCTGAAGACGATCGAACAGTTCAGAGATAAGCGGGAGGGGATACCGATTCTTTACCATGATGTTATTGAGTCCGCGAAAGTCAATGCACGGCCTAAGTGATCCATCCTTCTTCACAAAGAAGAAGCCAGCCCCGGAAGGGGAGGTAGAATTGCGGATGAATCCTTTCTCCAAATTTTCTTGAATGTAGGATGTCATGGCCTCGGTCTCCGGAACGGAGAGGGGGTATGACTTAGATTTAGGCAGGATGATCCCAGGAATCAGATCGATAGGACAATCATACAGCGATGGGGAGGCAGAACCTCCGCTTGTACCTTGTTGAACACATCCAAGTACTCATGATACACGGTAGGCAGGATCGTTAGATTAGATGGAACAGAATCAAGGCCGGCAAGCACCGCAACAGGAGGCACTGCAGGAAAAGAATCCGCAGACGAAGGCCACTGGAGAGGCAGAGTACTGGTCCAATCAATGCGCGGATTGTGGAGTTGAAGCCAAGGCAATCCTAAAATAAGTGGGACAGTGGGAGATTGAAAAATATCGAAGATTATTACCTCTTATAACCGTCGGCCAAGGTCAGTGTGAGAGGAATAGACTCCCAAATGATAAACGCAGGCTGGAGTGGTCGGCCGTCGATGGCTTCGAGACGAATGGGAGTTTTCCTTCTGACCATAGGTATTTGATTCTCCGAAGCGAACCCCTGGTCCAGGAAGTTACCACCAGATCCAGAATCGATGAAAGCTTTTACCTGCAGGAAATGTTAGGACCCTCCAAAGTGGCAGGAAGCAAAAACTTCTTTGGGAGAGTTTTGGGGAGAGAGGGGCAAGGAGAGACAGTACCCAGTAGAAGCCCCTCTACCTTTACTGGGTGTGCCCGTTTCCCGGTTTCAGGGAACAATTCTGGAGATGATGTTCCGGAGAAGCACAGTAGAAGCAGAGTCTATTCAGATGACGTCGTGCTCTCTCCGTGGCCCGAAGTTGCTGACTGCCGACCTTCATCAGCTCCAGCTCCTCTAGAGCCATGAGGGGTGTTGTAGGCAACCTGTGAGAGACAACAGAGAAAGAAAGAGAGCGAGAACAGTGCCTCTTGTGCCGTCGCTCCTGAGTACGCTGATCCATGCATACGCTCAGGGTAATCAACTCCTCCAGGGACGAAGGCCGGGCATGAGTAGCAAGATCGTCTTTCAAGGTATCTGAGAGTCTGTGCCAGTACGCGGTGGCGAGTGCCTCATCATTCCATTGGGTTTCAGTATCAAGCGTACGGAACTCAATGGCATACTTGGCAGCAGATCTTTGGGCCTGAGAAATATGGAAAAGAGAGAATGCGGCTGCCTCGCCCCGTGCAGGGGTATCAAACACTTGTTGACACTCGCGTCTGAAAAGAGGGTAATATTGAGTTAATTCGCTTTTGCGCTCCCATAAGGGGGAGGCCCAGGCGAGGGCGTCTCCGGTGAGCAAGACGTAGATGTACGCTACCTTAGAACGACCAGTGGGAAACAGGGAGGGGGACATCTTGAATTGCACCTCGCATTTGTTCAAGAAACCGCGGCAGGCGAGGGGGTCCCCATCATAGCAATTAGGTGAAGGAATACGGGGCCCAGAGCTGGCATAGGTTTTGGCAACCGGGGGTGCTGGAGCCATGGGACTCTCCTGAGGGGAGAATTTGGCCAATTGCTGGGAGACTGTAGACAACTGATTGCTCACAAATTGTAAGGCCTCTATAGAAATACCTGTACCCACCTCAGGGGGGTCTGCGTTTGTTGGGCTCTGCATAATGTCATGCCTATATGCCCGCAGACCTGGCAAGACCCCAATACTGAGGTGGGAACGGTATGATACCACACAACCACAGCAGTGGGAGCAAGCACGGAGTGTGGTATGGCATTGCTGGGCCTGTTGAAAGAGTAGTTAAAGTATACTTGCAATGCTTGGGAATGTCCGAGAGAATAGTTGTGTCCATGTGCCAGATTCAGGAGTCCAGAGGTTAACGTAGTAGAAGGCGTAGCATTGTTCACAGGGATACCAGAGAGCAGAGTAGTCCAGGACGAGCAGGGGTCAAAACCAGGGAGATCCAAGATAACACAAGAGCAGGATACAGGGAGTACACTGAGAGAGCAAAGCATAGGTGAGGTACACACAGGGAAACAGGAACTATGCAGAGCGGGGAAGAAGTGGACAGGGATTATAAAGGAGGAGTTACCAATGGGAGAGAGGGGAGGAGTAGAGTGAGAAGTGGGAGATGACAAGGGTTGGACAGGAAGAGAAGAGGAGGAGACAGAAGGGGCGGACAGGGGAAAGGCCTGAAGGGATTGGGAGGCGGAGACCTGGGAAACAGGACAAGAGGAACCTGTGCGCGCACCCTCTGTAAGGTGGGAGTGCTCATGCACTGGTTGCAACACAGCGAGGGATCGCATGGAGCAAGGGAAGACCGCAGGGGGCGGATGGAGTTCAACGAAGGGGAACATGCACGCGATCTTAGACTGCATGATGGCGTACAGCGGCATAGTAGAGGAGACAGGTGAGTCAGGGAGTGCCGTGGCGGAGTGTGTGCGCGTTCCCTCTGAGGATTGGGGGAGTGCATGCACCGGACGCATCACCAGGTACGCGGAGCGCTGTGCCGTGGGCACCACGCCAAGAGGAGGCAACGGATTGGGAAGGAACCACAGGGGCAGGTAACGCTGTGACTGCGGGAGCAATGGAGTGTGGGGGGATCAAAGCAGGGGCTCAGGGAACGCATGGGCATACGGGACCTGCGGGGAACGCGCTGCGGCAAGGGGAGAGAGGTAGAAGGTACGGGATCTGAGTGGGAAGGAGTAACAGGAGATGGGAGAGAGGGAAAAAGAATCTCCTGAGTCCTCACAGTTTTCCAATGTTTGATACATTTATTATAAGGCTCTATGCAGTCCTCCAGGACATCTGCTTAAGGTGCCAGCAAGTCTGCATAGAGTCCGTAGTTCAAACAATAGAGGATGTCCAGAGGTGTGAAAACGTTTGGTGGGCGAGGAAGGGTGAATTGCCAGGTCCGGACTACTAAGGACACCTTGTGGGGACACCTTTTGTAGTTGCTAGATTTGGTGGAGCCGGCTCCATGAGTGGAAATAAGCTAGCCAGGGAGGATGCTGCCATATAGTCTTCTCCCCTTGGCTTAAATCATATTTCCTGCTCACCCGGCTTTTCAAGCCTGCTTGGCACAACTACTCCTCTGGCATCAGCTGGGGACGAGCTCCCTGGCGGGGAGAGATTCCCACGCTCAGATTGCTGCTCCTTCCCCCTCCATTCTAGGGTAGTCAAGTGGAGTGTATGTAAAGTGCTAACCAAGAGAGCGAGTGTGCGCAACCAATGACTTGAGTCGATGAAGCTAGGGCGGGCTTTTCAAAGTTGCTCTGTTCGAAACAACAGAGCACCCAGCTTCGTTTTGAAGCCTGAAAAGTTTGCCTTGCAGAGACTAAGTCAGACACGAGGACCGTGTTCTCAGAGTTGAACGTAGCGGTCGTATATACTGGCCATGGTAAGCTCATCCAAGGGGGCACCCTGCACAAAGGAAAGCCTAGATTTCCCCCCCCCTTCTACCCCCCAGGACCCTCAGTAAGTGTATTTTTAACTGTTTCTTTTGTATCTCTTCTTGTTGTACGTGGGTTTACCTAAATAAATCAAAATTTGTTTTTACTACCTTGTTTTTCCTAATGCATGATCCCGGTAATATATAAATTGTGTTAAAAGTACCTGGTCTCCAGTGACAATCACCCAATGATATCTCATAAGGGGAAACATAAATTCCTTCCTGACTCCAAGAATTGGCAATCAGATTACTCCCTGGACGAACATCCTTCCCATGTTTACTTATTTGGTATATCCCAGTATACAGATGCAGCGGCCATTATTTTAACAAATCACGCTGTGTATAACTCTGAATACCCATGTCATGACGCGGGATTTCTATCAACCGTACCACAGATGCGAGTGCAGGTGAGTGCATAAAATGGCATTTTAGTGTTCTGGCTTTTAAACACCTGAAATTGACACAGTAGCACAGTCCTGTACACATTACAATTCATTCATTTAATTGCATTTAATTGCACACAATCCATGAAATTCAAACAAAGCAACCGCGATTAACATGTGTGCCTGGAGCGATTGGCGGTGTTCATGCTGCGTGGAGTACAGCAGCGCACACGAAAACGGTGCCGTGATTTGTTTCAATAACAGCCGCTGAATCTGTACCTTTTATTTCTAAAAAGATGTCCAACCTTTTTTTGAACAAATCTATTGTATCTGCCATAACAGTCTCCATGTGTAATAAATTCCACCTTTTAACTGCCCTTACTGTAAAGAACCCTTTCCTTTGTTGCTGGTAAAATCTCTCTGCCATCCTTAAGGGATGACCCAGAGTCCTTTGTACTGCCCGTGGGATGAATAGTTCTTTTGAAAGGTCCTTGTACTGTCCCCGAATATATTTGTATATAGTTATTATATCCCCTCTTAGATGCCTCTTTTCTAATATAAATAAATCGAATTTAGCTAGCCTCTCCTCCATCCCCTTTATTAATTTGGTGGCTCTTCTCTGCACTTTCTCTAGTTGCATAATATCCTTCATTCCATTGCCTTTTTAATGCAAGATAAGAATTTGTTTGCCTTTGCAGTTACTGCATGACTTTGGGCACCATTGCTAAGCCTGCACTCCTAAATCCTTCTCCATCAAGGATTCCGATAATTTGTCCCCATTTAATTTGTAAGTCATCTGTTTTTTGTTGCTTCCCACATGCAAAACCTTACACGTATCTGTATTAAACCTCATTTGAAATTTACCTGCCCAAGTTTCCAGTCTCTCCAAGTCCTTCTGGTGAGAAATTACATCCTGCTCGATTTTACTACCTTACACAATTTAGTGTCATCAGTAAAGATGGAGACTTTGCTCTCTATGCCAACCTCAAAGTCATTAATAGACAAGTTAAAAAGCAGGGGTGCCAGTACCGATCCATGAGGTACTCCACTCATGACTTTAGCCCAACCTGAAAAAGTTCTAGTTATGACAACCCTCTATTGTCTATCCTTCAACCAGTTTTCAATCCAGGTGCATATATTTTTACTGAGTCCAATTTGCTTTATTTTGTACACCAACCTTCTGTGGGCAACCATGGAGAGAGAGAGAGAAGAGAGAGAAGAGAGAGAAGAGAGAGAAGAGAGAGAAGAAAGAGAAGAGAGAGAAGAGAGAGAAGAGAGAGAAGAGAGAGAAGAGAGAGAAGAGAGAGAAGAGAGAGGACGACAATTGATATTATATGAAGCTCTCGAGAGTTCTCTTTCTTTCTCAGTTAAAGCAATACCCTTCTTTTATTTTCAAACTGCTTTGCCTCCTGTTAAGTTAACAAGTCTCAGGGTGTGTGATATCCCTCACTTATCTTCTTAATGTTGGCATTTCAGCTGAATCCAAGTTGTTATCCTGTTGCATGCCCTTTCCCTCATTTGTTCCAGGTACTATAATGGAAAGGTCCCCATTGGCTGTCAGTGTGTCTGGACTTTAAGTCATTTCAATATCTCTGAAATGTCCACCTGGTCTATTGGTATAGGACATTGGTTGCACTTGTTCCATGGGGAGGGGTGGTGAGGGGTGGTTTATTTAATCTTCCTGCTCTAAACAGCTCATTGGTCCACTGTGATCTGTGATTATTTTCACTTCACTACTGTCTATTTCTTTCTGCAACAAGCAGACCAACTAGTAACTACTGGCTTTTAGTTGGAGATTCCATTTTTCATCCGCTGCCATCTATTGTGAAATTTACTGTAACTGACAGACCGCTCATTTATAACTTTGCTGCTGATAGTTATATCAGCAGACGCTGCTCGCAAACGTGAATGCTTATTAGCCTACTGCTATTCACAAGCACATAACTCTTTTATTTTATTTTAAACGTTGTTTTAACGTTGAATCACTTACAGTACACCTTAATAACTGGAGGTTACCACTGATTCTCTCCTACTCCTATTCAATACCTTAACTCCATCTCACTTAGGGGTTTACCATCTACATCCATCTACATCCATAGAGGTTTTCTGTGTGCATACAACTGGGGCTACCGTATCTCTCCTACTTCTTGGTTGCTGAGATGTCCCTGTTTTTTGTTCCAGAATGATACCTCTCTGCCCTCAGGTATTAGAGGTGATTCCATAGACAAACTCGATCTCCTGGGTTAAGAAGTGGAAGATTGTGGAAAGTACTGTCATCTTTTTCTTTCGTGTTCTGTTCTTTCATCTTGCTTAGTTGTCTTGATATTTCAGCAAGTTACCAAAGATCAGTAAAGTTAAGCTAATCTTTCCACCTATCATCAATTGAGATGGAGAAAACTAATTAAGGTCTATATAAATCACACCTGCATTCAATAATTTTGTTTTTCATAAGGCTTTTTACTATCTGGACTGAACTTTCCACCAAACTGTTTGAGTGAGGTAATTTGAACTAGATGTGTGACAAAAATCCCAAAGCCTGTTAAATTGCCTACATTTAGAACTGGAAAATGGTGGGCTATTTTCACTGAAGACTTAATGTGGAATACCATACTGTATCTAGCAAATATGACTTTCATACAGTACTTGCTGCCACAGATTTGCTGCCAGTGTTGTATTGTGTGCAAATTTTAGATACAAAGAAAAATAATCAATGACAATTTAGTAGTAATTTGAGTTACAGGTAAATAAATCAGCACCTACCTTCTCATCAACTCTGTTTAGAAAAGGGTGAGGCATCATTGCCTGCCTGTTGGCACAGTTTCTATTTCAACTATGATAAACAATTTAAGATCACATTAACAATGTCTTGATTAATTCACGGTTCAAACGCAATTTTGTTGCACATCTACTTTTAAATGACCCTTACGGAGCTTTTGCAGCATTTCTTTTCACATTTTCTTTATACAATGAAAGTATCTGTCAGCAGTTCCAGTAGTTTTTTACACTTGTAGAGCAATTTCCCTTTTCATTGGGCAAAGCTTTTATTATGAAATCTGCAAGGATTCTTAGTGATTCATCCTTCTCTGTCTTTCATTTGATTGTTTGATTTTGGATAAATATAAGCTTTAATCTATGCTTCTGGGTTCTTTTCATCGTTCATTGATGGAGTCAGTGCTCTAGACAGTGCCTCTTCTGTAAACATGCATTTTACTGGCATTTAAATTGGCACTAAATCGTAATTCTGCATTTGTATCACAATTCTTTGAATCATCAGGGGGCTTATGATTTGAATATATTGATAACATAGTAGATGAGATTGAAACAAGACGTACATTCATCAAGTTCAACCTATGCTAAATTTAGATGACAGATATTTTATCCTATATTTGCACTTACAGTATATTGATCCAGAGGAAGGCAAACAAAAAACCCCAGTAAAATATCATCTAATGATATCTCATAAACTGAAAAAGTTATTCCTTTCTGACTCCAAATATTGGCAATTGGATTACTCCCTGGATCAACATCCTTCCCATGTTTACTTATTTGGTATATCCCTGTATACCTTTCCTTTCTAAAAAGATGTCCAACTTTTTTTTAAAGATATCTATTTTATCTGCCATCAGTCTCCAATTAGATAGTTCACAGGTAACCAATATACATAAAAGCATCTTTGCAATCTGTATACACCTCAAAACCGCATCAGTTAATAATTTGGCAGCATAAACCATGGTTGCCAACAATAATTTTGCTTCTGGAGAACTCAGCCATGATTGTGATGCATCTGCAGAACTTTTCATAGGCCTTTCTGGTGCATGAACACTTGTTCATGCACCATTTGTGGTTTTTACATTTGCCATGATTCCTCCTACTCTGGAGCCCATACACATTCATTTTTATAGCTTTATGAGCATCCTCAGTGGGGCTATCTCTGTTTATATACAGTATTAGGAATACATTTAATTTATCTAAACTTACAGTAGATCTGATTCAGGGAGACACCATGCTCAAAACATTTTCTTTGATGCCACAAATGGTTTGATCTCTGGTTTGAGACTAATAATTCCCCAAAAGTGCAGGTCTTACGGAGTTTCATGAATTAAGGATCATATTGCTGTATGGTTTCATCATTTTTGCATGCATGTAAAAAATCTTTGTCTCTCAAAAGCCTCCGTCCTTTTTGATATCTAACATTCCTCACCTTTGGTCAGTATCTCTCTTAACTTGTACCTTTCCAATCTTAATGCTATTGTAAATATCCAAGCCTTCTTCCACCCCCACCCCCTCCCCAACATGTAAAAATATTGATGATGTAACATTATCATCTTTCTCCTCTGCTCCTATAGCCACCAAATAGAGTTTAAATCTCTGCCTGAATGTTTTACAGTTCTCTGCAACATTGACAGATACTGTAGCTGCAAGATGGATAAGTGTTGCAATACATCCACTACTTATGGCAGCCTTTGTGCCTCTGTTGCGTTCTGCTGCACTTGCTCAGTTTGTCTCTTTTAAGCACTGAAAACTACAGCAGGGACTTCCCCTTCAGAACGTTTGACACCATGCAATGACCTTTGTGGTTTAAAAAAAACAGTGAAAAATTTGAATGAGACAACTTTTTAATAACAAGCAAAAGCCATGTTTGGGAACACATCTTCATCCTGGTTGCATCACACAACAACTTCCATGCCAGGAGCCTCTCTAAATTCCAACATTAATAAAACTGTTTATTATAAGGGACCATCTAAAAATTTAATTATACTATATTGTACATATCTCCGTATAGGTGGAGAAAAAAGGCGTTCACTTGCAGATTCTTCTTGTGTTTGGAGGTGTATCACTCTCTCTCTATATGTGTGTGTGAGACAGGGAGAAGCAGTTCATTAAGCTGCGTCTCAGCCCGTGGGAATGTAGCCTGGCAGGTTTATCAGGCTTTGGGGTGGCAGACAGGCTGACAGCAAACTGTTGTTGCAAGTGCCACCACACCCCCTCAGAGGAATTAAAAAGAAGCCAGGCACTCCCTCATTAAAATGGGTTTGGTTAGTTTAGATCATCCAAGAAGTGAAACTGTTGCAATGTATCCAGAAGCCATATACCCATTAGGGGTATTTTTGGGATAATTTTCAGGGAGGATTCATAACTTTCCCTAATCAGTCTCACCCAAACATGCAATGATCTTTAAGTACTGTACTGTATGTTGTTTTATTTGCATGTTCCATTTCTGTAGACTACAAACTCCATTTATTTTTTTTACAAATTTGGGGAAATATTTAGTTAACAAAATGTTTTTTCTAAATGTGAAGGTATGACTCAGGTTTGATCTCTAAAAAAATGTAATTGCTGTAGCATTTGTACTAAGTAAAAAACATCAATTAAATTGTAAGCTCTTCGGGGAAGGAACTCCTTTTCCTAAATGTTACTTTTATGTCTGAAGCACTTCCCATTATATGTTATTTGTATTATTTGTTATGTATATTATTATGTCATGTGTATTACTGCTGTGAAGCGCTATGTACATTAATGGAGCTTATAAATAATGATATACATACAATATTAACTGGTGGATTTTGGGGTGGTGAATTTCCCTATCCCCTCCTCCCATATAAATAGGCTCTGCTCTCGTCCCCACGGATTGCTGGGGAATGCATGGAGCCTCTGTAAAGTTCTTACCTTCTCATTGGTGCTGCCCTCCTCCTTCAACGTTGCGGCATCAAATGACGCTGCAACGTCATATGGTGTTGTGTTGCCATGGCAACGCAACGTCATGTGACGTTACAGAGTCATCTGACGCCATGACACTGAAGGAGGAGGGTGGCACCAAGGTAAGTGCCTGTGGGCAGCAGATTTTTAAATTCACTACTGGTGGCACTCAACGTATTTCTTTGGGCGACATTCAGTATGGTGCTGTGTGCTCGTATAAGAAAACAGGATTCTTGTTTGAGGTTATTTGGCACCCGATTTCCTGTCACAGAGCTATAGATGGTCAGATTTGCTCTGTCATTTTTTGCAGTGAATTGGTGTTCCCTTTGGTAGTGAGGAGGATAATCGAGTGAGAACTTTTATCCTTTTAGTTTTTATTGGCATGAAAATGAATATGTTAAACATCTTCCAAAAAATTGGGGAATACAGGTAGGGACAAGAACATGTTGATTAACCAGCATATGATTAATCTTTGTGTAATGGTGTTTCACCCACCCGGTGGGAGATTTAGTTTGGACCATTACTGATCGTGTGGTGCATGATACCTGCTGGTAACAGGAGGGCTGAGTCGTCCGCCGGTGGTAGTGGGGACACAGGACTAGTCTTCTGGGTTTCATACCCTACATATTCTTTAGCAGTGTAGCGCCTCCATCTGCCATAGGCTCCAGGGAACTGAAGGTGATCTCCCACGGTAGAAAGATTATTTCTCCCCCCAGTAATATCACACACCAGGCAGGAGGTATAACAACAGCAAAGGTTTATTGTCCTCACTGTACAGCACAGTTAACGGCAAGTTCTGTCCAATGCAGTCTCTCAGCTACCACTGAAGGATGGTCCCTGGACCTTCGCTACAGGCCAAGGGCACCCGCAACAGCTCTTCCCCGCCCCTCTAGCAGAGGCAGAGGTTTTGTACACACTCACTCTCCCCCAGAGGGAAGAGGACAGAGTAGACCAAATAGTCAGGCTCTTGGCTATGTGACCTGCCCCTCTAGAGTGGGTAAAGGCACTCCCAAATTTGGGGAGGCACTGCCCTTAAGTACAGCCAATCGGAGTGCACCAGGTCTGTCTCATGATTGGTCATGCCCAGGCCGGATGTCACCACCTCCCGCTGTCACTCAAGTGCAGCTCCTCAGAGGGGGGAAATCCCATATCAACTACTGGCAACTTGATTGTACCAGGGCTTACTGCCAGTATAGGGCAGAATAGTAGCCTTCAGTTGACCTGGCAACACTTGGTACATTTGTTTAGTATCAAAAGAAAATGTATAGGTTTATTTGTTGTTTGTTAATGCACACTGCAGGGAGCAAGTAGAAGATACAAAAAGCAAATACACTATACTTTTTGTTTGAGAGAATTGCATTATATCAAGACTCCCCCCCCCCCACCAAAAAAAGCAGTGTTTTATTATTTTCTTTTTAATCCTAGAAATGATCTGTTATGCATTTAGAGACCGCAAAAGCAGTATTTTATTTTAAAAAAAATGCAATTTTGACATATCTAAAAGAAGAATATATCACTGACAAACTATAGCAGGTTGAGTGAGAATATTGGAGGTGGCAATATTGAGTCAGGAATGGCAAGGCTGATTCCTGTAGCAGCCAGGGGAATAGTTCCTCCAGCACAGAGGGGACTCATGCTAAGAGATCAAGAAAGGATTTGTGGTAGGGGACTCCATTATTACGAATGTAGATAGGGCAATCTGTTGCTGTGACCACATGAACCGAACAGTTTACTGTCTTCCGGGGACTCGGATTCAGCACATGACGGATCGGGTGGACAGATTGTTAGGAGGGGCTTGGACTGATCCAGAAGTTTTGGTAAACGTTGGCACCAATGATAAAGTTAGAGAAAGATGACGGGTCCTAAAAATTATTTAAGGGATCTAGGCCGCAAGCTTAAGGCAAGAACCTCCAAGGCACTGTAGTATTTTTCAGAAATGTTACCAGGGCCATGCGTTACACGAGGGAGACAGTTGGAGCTTTGGGAGATTAATGCATGGCTAAGAAAGTGGTGTAGGAAAGAGGATTTGGGGTTTCTAGAATACTGGGACTCCTTTTCTGAGAGGTACAAATCTTTATAGTAGGGATGAATTGCCCATCTAAGACAAAAAAAATGTAAATGCATGTTTGCTAATGCAAGAAGCCTGACAGATATAATAAGGGAGCTTGAATGAGGGAGGTACACGAGAGCAATATGATATCATAGGAATTACTGAAAAATGGTCGGATGAAACTCATGACTGGGTAGTTAATTTAAAGGGTTATTTATTTTTTTGTGAGGTGATCAAGCAAATAGAAGAGGTGGTGGAGTATGCTTAAATGTGTAAACTGGATTTAAAACCTATTATAAGAGAAGATGTTTATGAGGGGAATTATGAAAATGTAGAGACCTTATGGACAGAAATTAGCAGTGGAGGTAAAATGTTTTTAGGGATATCTTATACAACACCAAATAAAAGTGAGATTGGGGAAGTCAAAATACTTTTGCAAATGGTTAAGGCATCAAAACTAGGTAATGTTTGCATTATGTGTGATTTTAATTAGGACAGGGGCAATACTGCATTTAGTAATATCAAATAATGTAGAAGTAATAACAAATATTCAAGTCCGGGAACATTTGGGTAACAGTGAACATAACATGGTCTCATTTGAAATAAATGATCAAAAAACAGATTACTTGGGTTCAACAAAGACTTTAAACTTTAGAACAGCAAATTTTAATAAACTAAGGACTAATCTACAAGGAATAATAGGGACAATGTTTTTCCAGGGAAAAAATTAGAAGATAAATGGGCAGTCTTTAAAACTATATTAGAAAAGCACACTCATCAGTGTATGCTGGTGGGTAATCAATATAAAAGAAACAAGTCTAAACTAATGTGGCTAAATAAACAGTTAGAGGAGGAAATGGAAATGAAGAGACCGGTGCTAATATTCTTGAAGTCAGAATGGATGGAGGCATCGTATCAGAATTATAAGCAATGTAACAAAAGTTGCAGAAGGGTAATCAAATGGGCAAAAATTGATAATGAAAAAAGGATTGCAATAGTAAGTAAGATTAACCCTAAAAAGTACCTTAATAACAAAGAAATTAGAAAATTAAATATAGGACCCTTTCAGTGTCAGATGGCCAGCCAGATTATTGGAGATGAGGAAAAAACAGAGGTACACATAACTGTGGAATTACAGACCTGTAAGCCTGACTTCAATAGTGGGGAAACTACTTCAAGGTTTAATACGGGAGAATATTCAGAAATACCTAATGGAAAACAAAATTATTAGTAATAGTCTTCATAGATTGATAAAGGATAGGTCATGCCAAACTAACTTTATTAGTTTCTTTGAAGAGGTAAGTAGGAATTTAGACCAGGGAAATGCAGATGATGTGGTCTACATAGATTTTGCTTTTGATACGGTTCCACACAAGAGGTTGGTGTACAAAATAAAGCAAATTGGACTCAGTAAAAAATATTTGCACCTGGATTAAAAACTGGTTGAAGGATAGACAACAAAGAGTTATCTTAAATGGAACTTTTTCAGGTTGGGCTAAAAGTGTGAATGAAGTACCTCAGGGATCAATACTGGGACCCTGCTTTTTAAATTGTTTATTAATAACCTTGAGGTTAGCAAAGAGAGCAAAGTCTCCATCTTTGCTGATGATACTAAATTGTGTAAGGTAGTAGAATCAGAACAGGATATCATTCTCTCCCGAAGGACTTGGAGAGACTGGAAACGTGGGCAGGTAAATGGCAGATGAGGGTTAATAATTTTAAATGTAAGGTTATGCATTTGGGAAACAAGAATAAACAGGTGATTTACAGATTAAATGGTTATAAATTAGGGGAATCCTTGATGGAGAAGGATTTAGGAGTGCTTGTAGACAATAGTCTTAGCAATAGTGCCCACAGTTATGCAGTAGCTGCAAAGGCAAATAAGATCTAATCTTGTATTAAACATGCAAAGGATGGAAGGGAATTAAACATAATTATGCCCCTTTATAAAGCATTAGTAAGACCACACCTTCAATTTGCAGTATAATTTTGGGCAACAGTCTTTAGAAAAGTTATTATGGAACTAGAGAAAGTGCAGAGAAGAGCCACCAAATTAATAAAGGGGATGGATAATCTGAATTATGAGGAGAGGCTAGCTAAATTAGATTTGTTTACATTAGAAAAGAGGTTTCCATGGTTATCACAGGAGGGGACGCAGGGCTTGACCCAGGGCTAGCAATGCTGTTTAAACTGATATGGGGCTTTGAGAAGATCTAAACGATGAAGAGGGTCAAGAGTTAGGAATGGGACGTAATACTGAGTTGTACTTCCGAGAATACTGTGATAATTCCCCTCCCCCTTCCCACGTTAGTTGTTGTGTTTTATCCCTATTGATGTCCCCGCCTCCCCATCCCCTGAGGGACTGACTTATACGATTTTTATTCAGCGCTGCGATTATGAACGTTTAGTAAGGTGATCTCCCTATAGTATGTGAAAAAACGATTGTCAATGTACTGTAATGCTTAACAACTTCCCCTACCCTTTTTCCCTTCTGTAATCCAATTTTGCAATAAAAAAATTTTGTTTAAAAAAAAAAAAAAAAAAAAGAGGTGTCTAAGGCCGAGGCCCCGCTGCATCCGACAGCGTGCCCGCACTGCAAACAAGCGGTCGTGGAGAGGCAATTCACCGCTATCTGCGGTCTGTAGGGAGCATTTTTTAATGCGCGGGGTCATGGCCAAAACTGGTTGGGGGGAAGCGGCCATTGAGCCCGGGGAGAGGGGTGGAGGAGGTTGTGGGTCCAGGAGGAGGGGGAGAGGGGTGCTGAGAGCTAGTGTTAGAGTCTGCTGAAGTCTGAGACAGAAGCCAGGTGTGTGAGGCCTGGCTTTTAACTGCTTTTCTGCCAATGAAGGAGCAGAGGTTGTGGGTCCGCAGGAGGGGGGGTAGGTTGTGGGTCCGCAGGAGAGGGCGGGGTTATGGGTCCGAGAGGAGAGGGGGGGATGATACAAGGGGTCAGATAGACTGGGTGCTGTAAAGTTCCCCCTTCCCGTGTGTGTGAGAGATGAGGGGGAGATACACCGGGGCTGTGCGAAACACACACATATATACATATACACATACACACACACACACACTTCTCCCCCCCCACCTACCTTTTTGAGGTGGGGGAAGCTCTGACAGCTCCAGGAAGGTACAGCCCCCTGTGCTGATAGGCTCACTAGCGCACCACGTGACGCGTCAATGCTCGGGATCACAATCCTCTTGCTTCCCCTGCCGGCTGACGAGTCACAGTGCGTAGTGAGCCTGGCAGTGAGGAGGGACTAGGGAATCCTGTCACGGTTGACCAGATCTTACATAGTTATATAGTTACATAGTTACATAGATCTTACCAACACATTAATACCGGGATTCTGGATTGAGCACACAAGATGGGCAAAATAAATTGTAATTTATTTCCTTTTAAGACAAACACACAATATTCACAATTACAGTCAATAAAACACTTAGTGGGATGGGGAAACGGAATCAAATGTCCACAGAACAAATCAAAGTATCTGGGCACCCCTGCACGCATGCAAGTGGGTGTGCGGTTTGAGTCCTGCGACAATCCTTGGCCAGGGGCGCAACTTGCCAGCCCTATATCTCCACCAAAAATAATTATTTCGTATAGTCCTTACAGGATTCGTTCGGGAATCCTTAGCTCAAACGAATTCTGGAAGAGGGGTGCAAATCTTCGTTACGATGTAGTTAACCCCTCACACTCCGGAATCGCTGATGCTGTAGCTTGGACGTATCTTGGTAAAGCTGAGTTGAATCTGACTGGGACTGGGCTGGAAGCATTTTTATAGGGTTAAGGGTCCTATACCTAACATGTACACCCAATCCTCTCGTGGGAATAATTTTCCCCACCTATCCCAGACTTGCCAGTACCTTACAAAGAGGGCAGAAGTTGCTTCCTGGTTTGCACAGACATGTGCTAACCTCACACCTGAGCTACTTAACTTACCGGGCCCAACCTCTTACCTGGCGACAGTAAGTCTGGAGTTTGGCTACCAAGTGTGAAGTGCCCCTACTTCACACAAGTATCAGGTACTTAACAATATCCCGGCCACCCTAACACCTAGGGTCTCTGAGGCTTTTCAACTCCGGACTTCTCTTAGACATTGGGGCACCACCTTAGCAGGGTGCCCTTTCAAGTCCAGAAGTGAAAAATCCCTCAGCTCATTCATCCATAACATATGGGCATGTTAATGAATTCATTGCCAGACCGGCAGAAAGGGTTTCCTGCTTTTGGATTTAAAACACCATTGAAATACAGTATGTTTATAAATATATGTTCTGCATGTGTAACAAATATAAAATTCATATGTATGTTCATGGTACATGTGTAACTAACTGCACTCCAAAATTAGAGTGCTATCTCTTTCCTAGCGCAAGTTATCCACTTAATTGAATGTGCTCTGTGATGTGGTTTGCGGTTTGACCTATAATTGGTCTGGGTTACAAGCCGGCATACAATGTATCCGTGCTGGCTTTTTATTGGTAACCGAAGTCACACGCTAACAATTTAGCTTAAGTGGATAACAAGACCGCTGTATACATTTTGACAAGACGGCACTTCAGGTAGATCGCAAACCACTTATCCAATTAACTTTGCGGTTTAGCGGTCTACGGCTTAGGAAGTGATACCCATCTTCAATGCAGCCCCTTATTCACAGGTATGCTTCTTCACTTAGCGCTTGGTTCAGCGCTAGAAGCTTCCCCTTCTGTCACAAATACAGTTAGCACATTTTCATTCATTCAGTTAACTACAGCTAGCTTCAGAGCTGCAAAACAGGGAGAATAAAGATAGTGAAGGGGAAAACATAATATTATGGGTGTCACGATGGACGCACTTATTAACAAATTTATATTTTGTGGATCCCAATTGAGCAGAACAAGTTGAGCAAATAAACTGAGATTTATTCCCTTGATAGGCAAACACACGACAACTGCAGAATACACTCAATAATTACACTTACTGGTATATGAACAGGGGATAATATCCAGAAAGGTGCAAAGCACCAGAAGATTGTCTTTTAAAATGTAGTCCTTTTGCAAAGGTATAAATTGCCAGCCCAATCCTTCTGTGAATGTGCAAAGTCTTTTCTGGTCCATTTGGGTTAATCAGATAACCCCCAGCAATAAACAGTGTCCTAACGCAGAGTTTTGTCTTTGGTTCAGATGAAATAAGACTCTTTGCGTTCCAGGAATGTGCTGCTGCTCTTATCCGCTATTAGAAGCGTGTTGGAAATCCGCTCACATGGTATAATGAAAAACGAAAGACCACTGGGATAGCCTGGGTGGCATGTATATAAGGTTTGAGAGCCTATCTCCAACATACCCACCCAATCCCCCTCGTGGGAAAGTTCTCATTCCCAATCCCCTACTTGCCCACAGTTTTGAGACTGGGCACTCTAGGGATTTCCTGTTCACACAGAGCATGTGCGACAATGCCACCATGGCTACTTTGCATAGGTGCACTCCCCTCTTTACCTGGCCTCTCTCAGGCAGGAAGGGAAACTCAAGGGGTGAGTTAGCCCAGATGGGTCAACAGGATTTCCTATTTAGCATCCATCTGGCCAATTCACACCCACCTGACTCTGGGTCTTTGATATGCAACATTCAGAGACTCACAGGCGTGGGCCCAGCATGTTACATTTGAAGCTTGCATAGGAAAGTGACCCAGCTTATAGGTATCAAAACATTTGGTTCTTGTGTGCATTTTAATGACAGGAGAAACAACAACTTCATCCTGCTTGTCCCTGTTAAAACCTGTAGCAAAAATACACTTTATTGAAAATACATGTTCCCCTTATCTCACAATTATATTTTTCATATGTGTGTGCTTGGGGTGTACTCTACTGCAAGCACATACAATCCTGCAAAATGGGGACAACAAGGGACAGAGGGAAAAATAAGACAGTGCATGAAAAATTAACCCCTTCATCCCAATACGAAATAGGGGTAACCAGCTGAGCACACCGCCTTTATTAATGTGCTCATTACGCCCATTTTTGCCACAATGGGGACAATACAATTTAACCTCTTCAGTCCCAAGAGGGATAAGGGTTAACCAGCCAGGCATACTAACTTTATTATTGGCCTGGTTAACCCTCTCCCGCCACACTGACCCGGGAGGAAGTCATGAGCAGGTGAGTGACGCGCACGCAGCCACGCATGCCGTCGGATGCAGCAGGACCGCAGCCTTAGAGGAGATATGATAACTATATACAAATATATTCAGGGATAGTACAAGTAGCTTTCAAAAGAACTATTCATCCAGTCAGCATGGATTTATAAAGGTTAGGTCGTGCCAAACCAACATTATTAATTTCTTTGAGGTGGTATGTAGGAATTTAGACCAGGGTAATAAAGTTTATGTGGTCTACTTAGATTTTGCAAAGACTTTTGATACGGTGCCACACAAGAGTCTAGTGTACAAAATAAAGCAAATTAGACTCAGTACAAATATTTGCACCTGGATTGAAAACTGGTTGAAGGATAAACAACTGAGAGTTTTCATAAATGGAATCTTTTCAGGTTAGGCTAAAGTTGTAAGTGGAGTACCTCAGGGATCATTACTGGAACCAATGCTTTTTAATTTGTTTATTAATGACCTTGAGGTTGGCATCGAGAGAAAAGTATCCATCATTGCTGATGACACTAAATTGTGTAAGGTAGTAAAATCAGAGCAGGATGTAATTTATTTCCAGAAGGATTTGGATAGACTGAAAATTTGAGCAAGTACTGATGCAGCAGCCGTTATTCGAACACATCTCGGCGCCGATTTTGAGTTCTCTGCTGTTCCCCACGCAGCATGAACGCGGCCAATCGGCCCAGGCACTCGCGCTTATCGCGGATGTTTTGTTTGAATTTCATACACTGGCGACACACTTTATTCGAGCTTGGCTAGTCCCACGAATTCGGGTATACCCGGGTGTATTGAGGTTTGTGACTGTTTTCTGCCCGAGTGCATTGAGGTATTTTCCAAGCAGGGATTGAAGCATTTTATTCCCGCTGGCTGCAATAATGCACAGTATATATATATATACTGCATTATAATTCATGAATTTATGCCATCTGGTAGACACGCGAAGCATTGCAGCCTATTAAATCCTAATCATTATCATTTAACAGATCAGCCGCCCATCAGCCAGGCATGAACCCAGGCTGGGAAGGCAAATGCAACGGGGCTTGTCAGAGGTGAGGAGCGGCGCATTCCAGGTATCTGCCAGGTACATACCGGGTATTTGCTTGAATAAAGTGTGTCGGTGCAGTATATCTGTTTCTTCGTTTTTCAATAAAATGGATGAATTGTAATGTGTACAGTAATGTGCTACTGTGCTACTGTGTCAATTTCATGTTTTTAATAGCCAGAACACTAAAATTTGTTTTTCTCCACTTGCCATGCTCGCATCTTAGTGCGGGGAAGCTGGAATTCATCCCGCGGTTTCAAATCGGGAATCCGATGTACTGTACATGACGCATGAAGTGTTAGAATAACGGCCGCTGCATCAGTAAATGGCAGATCAGTTTTAATACAAATGAATGTAATGTTGTGCATTTGAGAAACAAGAATAAACCGGCAATTTACAAATTAAATGGGGCAAAATTAGGTCAATCCTAGATTTAGAAGGATTTAGAAGTGCTTGTAGATAGCAGTCTTAGCAATAGTGCCCAATGTCATGCAGTATCTGCAAAGGCAAATACTATCTTATCTTGCATTAAATGGGCAATGGATGGAAGGGAAGTAAACATAATTATTCCACTGTATAAAGCATTAGTTAGACCACACCTTGAATATGGAGAGCAGTTTTGGGCACCACGCCATAAAAAAAAAGACATTATGGAATTGGATTAGAGCCACCAAATTAATGGAAAATCTGATTTATGAGAAATCTACTTAATTTAGATTTGTTTACATTAGAAAAAAGGCGACTAGGAGGGGATATGATAACTATATACAAATATATTCAGGGTTAATTCAAGATGCTTTAAAAAAAACATTCATTCAAAGGGCAGTACAAAAGGTCACAGTGTCATCCCTTAAGGTTGGAGGAAAGAAGATTTCACCAGCAACAGAGGAAAGGGTTCTTTACAGTAAGGGCAGTTAAAATGTGGAATTCATTACCCATGGAGACTGTGATGGCAGATACAATAGATATCTTCAAAAAATAAGTTGGACATCTTTTTAGAGGGGAAAGGTATACAGGGATATACCGAATAAGTAAATATGGGAAGAATGTTGATCCAGGGAGTAATCTTATTGCCAATTGCCAATTCTTGGAGTCAGGAAGAATGTATCTTTCCCTTTATGAGAAAAAAAAAAAAAAAAAAAAAAAGACGGTGTAAACAGCGCTAACAATAAATAAATATTAATAAAATACTAATAAAATAATCACTGGCAGCCAGGTAAATACTGACAGTACAGTCAGTAGGTGAATACAAGAAAAAAAGAGAAATACCGGCGCCACAAACCAATATGTGAAAAGTCCAAACCATGTGGTGTAAAGTCCAAATGAATCCTAATAGGGCTGGTAAATGCAGGATCTCATGTCCTTGGAGTGCAATACATGAAAAGAAAAAAGAAAAACAAATTATGGTGCAGTATGCCAACAATGACAGCTAAAAACAGACAAACAAACTACACAAAACAAACAAGACAAACAAACAAAGACACTTTAGCAAGGCTCAGTAAAAAGTCGAAGCTAATTTATTACTGGCTATTTAAGTGGATAAATCACGCCTCCGGAGGGGTAAAATTAAAACCCTACTCACAGAAAGCTAGAATTTAGCAGGCAAAACCGACAGCAATCGTGCTGGAGGAAATCCAAGATGGCGGCCGGAGTGTCCTCTCCGGCGTCCCCACGTGACAGGGGTGGAAGGTGAGTCTCACGAATCGCGGGATTACCGGGCGGATATGACGTCACGCTACTCGATAGTCCCCAGCGCTGACTTTCTCCTTCACCTGGCTCCCACAGCTACAACACGGCTCCACTCTCTGCACTGCCAAATGCTTCCACAGCCAGTCCAAAGCTCCAATACACTCGAATCTTCCCGATGTGGAAGCATTTGGCAGTGCAGAGAGTGGAGCCGTGTTGTAGCTGTGGGAGCCAGGTGAAGGAGAAAGTCAGCGCTGGGGACTATCGAGTAGCGTGACGTCATATCCGCCCGGTAATCCCGCGATTCGTGAGACTCACCTTCCACCCCTGTCACGTGGGGACGCCGGAGAGGACACTCCGGCCGCCATCTTGGATTTCCTCCAGCACGATTGCTGTCGGTTTTGCCTGCTAAATTCTAGCTTTCTGTGAGTAGGGTTTTAATTTTACCCCTCCGGAGGCGTGATTTATCCACTTAAATAGCCAGTAATAAATTAGCTTCGACTTTTTACTGAGCCTTGCTAAAGTGTCTTTGTTTGTTTGTCTTGTTTGTTTTGTGTAGTTTGTTTGTCTGTTTTTAGCTGTCATTGTTGGCATACTGCACCATAATTTGTTTTTCTTTTTTCTTTTCATGTATTGCACTCCAAGGACATGAGATCCTGCATTTACCAGCCCTATTAGGATTCATTTGGACTTTACACCACATGGTTTGGACTTTTCACATATTGGTTTGTGGTGCCGGTATTTCTCTTTTTTTCTTGTTTTCCCTTTATGAGATATCATTTGATGATATTGCTCTGTGTATTTTGTTTGCCTTCCTCTGGATCCATTTTTACTGTAAGTAGAAATATAGGATAAATATCTGCCATCTCAATTTAGCATAGGTTGAACTTGATGGACATACACTACCGACACGTTTAATCCGAGCAGGGCTAGTTCCGCAAGCCGGGGGATGCCCCGGCTTGCTAGCCCCACTCCCTCGGCGTGCCGTGCGTCACCGATGCGCGGTCACGCGTCATCGGGTGTCAGCGCCCCCTGCATGCGCATCCAGGGCTCCCCGAGGGAGCCCTGGTGTCCCGCGATGTGGGGGACGGCGGCAGGGGGTTCCGGGGGACCCGGCGGACCCGGCAGCGGGAGGGAGAGCGCCCCGATCGGAGGGCGCTCTTCCGCTGCTTTGGCGTGCGCCCGGCACCCTCCGGCGCGCGCCAGGTTACTGCTGCGGCCGAGAACAGGCAAATGCTCGAATAAACTCGGCCGCAGCAGTATGTATTTTTTCAACTTCATCTACCATGTCACTGGTATTATGTAACTATATCAGTCTGTAAAATGTATGTAAAGCATAAATAGGCTTGTTAACAGACATTATTGAGAAAGTAAAATATTTTCTCTTTTAAAATAGGTTCCCAGATCATTGGTTAAATTCATTTGATCCATTGTGAAAAGAAATTTACATTTTTAGATTATACAAAGTTCACTTCAACCTAACTATTTCACACCTGAATCGTCACCTATTGTGAGGAATCCGTTCCTGGGTTTGGCTGGAGCTCACTCTGGTAGAGTGGTGAGCTCTCAGACAGACCTCCTCTTGGATTTGCAAGCTCTAGCACCTGTCCCTTCATCACTGCAACTCTGTCTCTCTGCTCTGGCATTGGCGGAATTCCCACACACCTCTGTCTTGGGATTGGCTGCCTGCCCTTCTAATACCGGGTCCGCCCTTCCCTTCATTGCTGAGCGTAATCCAAGTCTGTTTAGATGGAACTGTGTTTGCCACAAACACTTCTGCCTTAGCCTTGTTCCTGGTTCCTGTACTGAAGCACTGGATCCCCAGTGCTTGTCTTGTCCTGTTCCAGAGACCTGCTGCACTCATCCCAGGCAGAGGTCTGCTTCCCGGTTTCTGTGCTGAAGTACTGGATCCCCAGTGCCACCCTTGCCTTGTTCCCGAGACCTGCATTCTCCCCTAGCAGTGTCCTTGTCATGGGCCGCTCCCGCTCCTCAAGCAGTGGCCATTCCCATGCTTCAGCTGCTACACTGAAGTGGAGTGCACCTGACTTCCTGTTGCCGAACTCCAGAGGTAGGAAAAGAAGAAGAAAACAGCGCACGGCCAGGGAGTCAGGTGGTGTAAAATAAAAATCTATTTATTCAGCACAGGTACAAAAAAAGCATCACTCCTGGAGGTTGAATAAGTCCTCCTATGCGTTTCGGACATGAATGCCCTTTATCAAGGAGTCAAACTCCGACCAGGATATCGATAACTCTGACCCCGGCTTGTCCATGGATTACCCTGCCTTCTCCTACCCCGAACCGACTACGAACTGCGCAATCCAGAACCGGGTTCATGGTCTAAGGTCTGTGTATTCACATCCCCACCTCAGCCCCACGGTCCGGTCCTGGTTTGTGGCGAGCACGTCCGTTACACCTATTTGGAAATAAAATGCTACATGGAAGAGGGATCTATAATTAGAAGGTGATGAGTTAATCTAGTGAATGCCTGTTTCATTTACTATTTAATTAATAGTCATAAAAATAACATTAAGCATGTACCCCCCAAAAATGAGGACTGCAGGAAGACACATGACTAGGTGGCTAACAATATATAATTCATCGTTCGTACAGTTGTGTAGTATCAAAGGATACATTCTCACAATGTATAGGACAACTTTTCATGACATTCACAAAACGAATGTAATCAGGTGACTGGACTTCCACGTTGAGCAAGGGCACATAGTGTATCTAATATTTTCCTTTCATTATATTTTCCTATGAGAGAGAGAGAGAGAGAACGAGGCGCACACCTAGTGTATTACCGTAAAAAATATGTATTTATGGGACATAAACTTAGACAAATGCCCACTCACAAAAATAGCAATAATTTGAGCGTGTATGAGAAATATCTCAATCGCCAACCACGCGGTCCTCTCTGTACACCTCGAGATCTCAGCACACCTCGAGATCTCAGCGTTCTCCAACGTCGCTTCTCCGCGCTATGCAGAAGCGGAACTTGCTCCCCTCAGCACCCGGAAGAATTGTCCCTCTGGATACAAACAGTCCAAAGTTTGTGATAGCAAATGCAGGCCTGTCAAAACTGGATCGTTGGGAGCCTCGGGAGCTCATACACAGCCTCTATGTTGTCTGCTATGCTAGTGTAAGCCACACAATTATACCACGCCCTATGCGTTTCGTCATAACAATGACTTCATCATGGGACCTGGACTGATCTGGACTGGACTAAAGATCCCTTGATCTAAAAGAGTGATTCTGCATCGTGAGCCTCCTCTGTGCTGGTATCTCACGGTAGACGGTTCCACCCCAAGATAGTCTATTATCCTGAGTGGAGTCTGATCCAAGACACCTACTGACTTCCTGGGCTAGTGCTCAACAACGTATCTTTCCCTTCAGGGGAAGCTGTAAGACCTATTGGCTGCTGTTGCATCACATGTGCTCCAGCCCCTGGGGCTGCTGGGAGCTGTAGTCCCTTGGAGACCTCTTTCTAATTTGGGCCGCATGCGCTATGTATACTGCGCATGCGTGACATCGTAATTGCCGCTTACACCGCTAACTGCGCGACTGTGGGCCATCCCTGCTGTATGGAGCGCCAGGTCTGCCACTTCTCACTCTTAGTAATGGCCGCCGCATCGCTTCTGCGCATGCGCAAGCACATCCAAGATGGAGGCGCCGTGCAGAGGGAGCCGCCGGCCAGCCAGTCACCACCCGCAACTACCCCCACCATGGCGAAGTTAAGGGAGAGGTAAACGGAGAACCAGGGAGCCAGAGGGGACCTTGCTACATTCTCCCCCTGGTGGAAATACCAACGGTCCCGCTTGGAGGACACCATTACACTGCATACGTTTATACATTAAAAATGCAGGGCATGATATGTACAAATTATCATATTAACTTTAGATGAATTGGTACACAATGTAACACCCACAGTAATACCCAAGGCCAGCTGAGTGTTAGCTGTTTGCTGAGACCCATAGTGGGGTGCCCCTAAAGGATTGTGTGAGGGCGACCCACTTTGACTCCTGTGAATCTCTTTTACTGTAACTAGAGTCTCTGTAGACTCTTTGAACTCATGATCGGGCACTACAGTCTCTGGGTCCAAACTTCTTCTTCCCCCTGGTGGAAGGAACAGCAAGGGGTCTCTGTGCCTGAATCTAAGGCTGTCTCACACTTTAATCTGGTCTGTAACTGTTTCATACGCTCATAATATATATTTTCTTTAACTGTGCATGCAATGTCTTGTATATAATGTATACCTTGTTCATTTATGTAACTGTATTTGTAACCATGTATTATTTTGTTTTACTCTGTGCACAGGACATACTTGAAAACGAGAGGTAACTCTCAATGTATTACTTCCTGGTAAAATATTTTATAAATAAATAAATAAAATAAACACTTACCCGGCCATCCGCATCATGGATGCGGTAGGCAAGGAGGTCTTGACCTATTCCTCGGTCCACCACATGATGAATAGAGTGCTCCATGTTGCGCATGAAGGAGGCAATAGTTACTAGAGCAGTCACAGCACAGTCTTTGTCCGCTAAAGCAGTCTCTTCAGAGATGACGTCTTCTGGGAACATCACGAGATCAACGTGCAGGTCCATATATTGAGACGGAAGTGCTTGGGGGTTCCTCTTGTAGGAGTAAGCGCCGAGTAGGGCATCTTCACCGGATACCTCCATTGCAGCCTGCAGGGAGTAAAGGGCTGGTGCCTCACCGTTCTGCTGGCTGCTGACTCGTCTCCTCACTTGGCAAGTAGGTTGTAGGGGTTGATCCACAGTTACCATCTGTTAGAGATCTTGTAAGGGGGACACCTCTGCCAGGATGCGATTTGGGGCGAGCCAATCGCCCTGGTAACCATACTTAAGGAGCCACCGTGCTCCGCGGTCACCTGGGAACTCACACCCGGCACCCCGGGGCAGTCCGCTCACTGGCATCATTAGGTACTGGTCCCAAGCCCAGGACCGATGGTACCATCGTTATAGGCCTGACCGGCCATTGTAGGGCCCACGGGCCCACAGCAGAGTCCGCAGTTGATGCTCAGCTTCACTTGGGTGATCCGTCGTCTGGCGCATCACCACGGGTTGTTGACTACTGTCTGTAATAGAACAGGATGGTGGTAGGGACACCTCCACAGGGGAAGAGCATCGGGGCGCCTCGCATTCACTGGCGGCAATCGGCAGGAAGTGGTCCTGCTACGGCGGTACCAGTGGTAGTGATCCACATCCTCCCTGGGCAGTCACCTTACCCTTCGTTGGTTCCAACATCTGGGGATATATATATATAAACCATAATACTGAGTTAAGTTATGGTGAGTAAAAAAAGTGACAAAAACCCTCCACAGGAAAGCAAATATGCAAATATAGCTGTATGCTCATCTGCATGTCTTAGGCAGGTCTGCAACCCAGCCTTTCCCCATTATCACCCAGCATACAGCACTTCCACTGCAGCAAGGGATTCTGGGAAATGACATGCAAATGAGCACACAGTGTCACTTTTTGCCTCAATAACCATTTTTAACATGGTTCCCTATAGGCTTAAGCCTATAGGGAACCATGTTAAAAATGGTTATTGAGGCAAAAAGTGACACTGTGTGCTCATTTGCATGTCATTTCCCAGAATCCCTTGCTGCAGTGGAAGTGCTGTATGCTGGGTGATAATGGGGAAAGGCGGGGTTGCAGACCTGCCTAAGACATGCAGATGAGCATACAGCTATATTTGCATATATATATATATATATATATATATATATATATATATATATATATATATATATATATGTATACACAAATATATATATACACATATATAGTTTTCAAACATACAGCATGAAGTTTCTTCTTTAAAAAATATGTATTACAAATGATTAAATCTAAGCGCCCTAAAATATCCAGTGCTTTGTTTTTAATTAGGAACCCTTCAATGTCTCAGGGGTAAAATAAAATTGCCAAAATATATACTGTGCCTCGTTGAGTTTCAGTAGACATATTGTGATCCATAATACATCTAAATAGATTTTTTTGCATGTTGCATTATTAAAAGTATTAAACATGTTGGTGCTAGAAGGTAAAACTTATCAAGTAAGAAGAAGTAATATGATACCTTTGAAGTGGGTGAACTTGGTTTGGATCCCAGTGTCAAGTCTTACTGACCTTGGGCAAGTCACTTCATCTTCTTAGGCTCCAGGCACCAAAAAAAGATTGTGCACTTTGCACAACTCTGCATACTATAGGCCACAAAGAATGCAGGTCACTGTGAGTTCAAGTCATTTACAGTGTTAACAAGATAGAACAAGAATGTCTCATATCAAATACATTTCCTCCCCCCCCCCCCAGAGCTTCCATGTGATATTTGAGCAACAGGGTCATATTTTTTCTTACCATAACTAGACTACTGGAGAGTAAGTTTGCTTTCCGATTAGCTCTGTGTGACACTGGTAGGGTAAAAAACGGTTTTGACATGGAGAGAGTAGATCAGGAACAGAGTTCCATCACTTTTATGAGCAGTGCAAATGGGGTACAAGTTGTTATGTATTGGCCTTAGGAGTCCTATCCATGGAGAAAACTGAGGGCACAGACAGTATTTCTTGCCCCTTCAGTTTTAGTTACTGGTGACTGTGTTGGAGTGCATGATCTATATACTGTATACATAGATACTGTACTACCGTGTCATTCATTGATCTGTGAGTTATATTTTCCAAATTATGGGGTGTATTCACTAAAGGGCAATACCCATTGTCACTCTCAGGCCAGAGTCTGAGCTTTTTTTCCATGGTAACACTGAGGGTGCATGTTTATATATATATATATACACACACACGACAAAAACACCAAATCCGCAGCACTCAAAAATAGTATCCAAATACAAAAAGGTTTAATCAACATCACAAGCATCAGGGTACAACGCAGGAGAAATGGAGCGATGTTTTGGACCTCCCGGGCCTTTCTCAAGCCCCTACAAGGTGTGCTCATTTGCATGTAATTTCCCAGAATCCCTTGCTGCACTGGAAACACTTTATGCTGGCTGATAATGGTGAAAGGCAGGGTTGCAGACCTGCCTAAGACATGTGAATGTGCTCACAAGTGATCTTTTTATTTGCTATATGCAATACGGTGGAGGTTTCTTGTTGCCATTTTCACCCACCATAGCTTAAAATGTGATGGTAAACTCTAAGCCTTGAAAATTGCAAAGCCAGCAGTACAACCAACTTCACACTGATGATACCCATTAAGGTTGAAACATGTCTCACCACCCTCCGCTGCCTCTTCTTCCTCCATCTCAGCTAAAGACTTTGCTGACTATTTTATGGAAAAGGTGGAATACATACACCAGGACATCCCTTCTGTTTCTTCCTCCCATCCTAGACCTCTTCCTAACTCTGCTCCTGCCTTCCTTGACTCTTTTTCCACTGTCTCAGAGGAGGATGTGTCATTGCTGATCTCCTCTTCTCTCTCTACCACTTGCTCTCTTGACCCCATTCCCTCCCATCTCCTAAAACCTTTTGGTCCTACTATAATCCCTACGCTCACACACATTTTTAACTCCTCCCTCTACTCTTGTACCTTTCCATCCTCCTTCAAACATGCAACAGTTACAGTATACCATTACTCAAAAACAGCAAGCTTGACCCTACCTGTCTTTCTAACTATCGACCTGTCTCCCTCCAGCCTTTTGCCTCTAAACTCCTTGAACGTCTTGTATTCTCTCCCTTTCTCCATTTTCTCAACACATATTCTCTCCTAGACCCTCTACAATCTGGCTTCTGCACTGCTCACTCCACGGAAACAGCCCTCACTAAAATAACTGATGACCTCCATGCTGCCAAAGACAGAGGTCATTACACTCTGCTCATATTGCTCGACCTCTCATCAGCATTTGACACCGTGGATCACAAAAAGTAGGGTAGATGTGATGCGCTAAAATTGTAACCAGTCCTGTGATTTAAGTATCCAGGTATATAAATCCACAATGGGTTATCCAAAACACGATGGAGTGCCCCTAATAAAGTTGATTGGAAACTGGTGGGAATATCAGTGGAGTCAGCCAGACACTCACAAGATTATAACATAATCACAACCAACCAGTACAATATTAATAAATGGACAATGTCTGTGATAGACAGGAATAAATAAAGGCACTGCGGCACTTTACCTGTACTACCCAAGAGGCACTCTTGTCGTTGGCGGCGTGCAATCCATCCGTTGTAGATCCAAGAGAATAGAGAGCGTCGATAGAGCACAGCCAGGGAATCCTGTGTAGTCCATGCAGGGAAAAAGAAACAGCCAGGCCACTCCAGAAGTAACAAAAGGTAATAATGAATTTATTGCATGCCGATCATACAGAAAAACGGACAGGTAAACGCACCTACGCGTTTCATACTCAAGGTACTTTATCAAGGTGACAACAGTGTAATAAAGCTGCTTCTTTATACTTACCCGAACTATTTCTGAGCCAATAGGATTCCGCGTCACTTACCCGCGTCGCGCAGAGTCCCGGCGGCTGAAACCGCCGTCACCTGCATGTGTGCAGAATCGCGAAGGAGGGGCGCGCACAGCCATAGGCTGAGCAGTTCGGGCATAGCATAAAACCTTTTCTTTCACTATACGCTTCAGCCCAATGAGTGACGTCATCAGCGCGCGTCACAGAACGTGGTCGCGCTGACGGCACGTCATATTCAGTAGCCTGACAGACCTTAAAAACTTTTTTTTACAAAACAAAAACTTTACTGAGACTAAACAATACTATACAAAATGTATTAAAGAGAAAAATTGTTAAAAAATGAATAACTTGTTGCAATGCTAGCAGCAACCCTACGTAACAGTATGTTGTATAAGTAGAAGAGAAAAGATAATAGGAAAAATAATTAACTATAGATAATGAGCATATAACATTTATAAAATCAATAAATAAATGATTATGGTAATAAATACATCACTATATAATATTAAATAATCATACCATTTCTCCTACCATTATACCTCAGAGGTAAAAACTTCTAAAGATTTTGAATTTAAGCATATAAACACAGTAGCTGTACATAGGGCAAAATTAAAACACCTTGTTTATCAGAGGAAGAAAAAATAATGTTAATCAAGCAATTAAAGATATTGGACCTTGTATAACTAAATGATAAATTCATAGAAAGGTTTAAATAATCTCTGTATGACATTATGCTTGAATGCCAACACTATTTGCAAAAGAGGAAAACATTGATATAAAACATAGTATTATACAATATTATTTTATAATACACTTGTTAGCAGAATAATGCATATTTATAAAAAGTACATTATGTGTGTAGGAAAATAATCATGAACATTGATTGGGACCACTGTATACTGTCTAAAGTAACCAATATTAAATTACATTAAAATGTACGTGTTAATTGATTAGGGACAGAAATGTCAAAAAAAAATATTTTGTAAAAAATTGTGTGCAAAATTCTAAAACAATTTATGAACAAAAATAAAAAAAATTGTACTAGAAAATTCTTTATTTACTTTTTATAAAAGAATATTATAAAAAATAATCATAAAAAGTGACTTAAATCCCAATCAATGTTCATGCCCAGGGGTGTTCTTGTTCTTAAGGTAAAAATCCAAAAAGACTCTCGTCTATCTAACTGTTTAATCCTGTCTCCTCCTCTTATGGGAACTTGTTCTATGCCCTAAAAGGTGAATGAGTTGCTGTTACCATATGGACAACTAGAAAAGTGTTTTGAAACGGGGTGATTTTGTTCCCCGTTATTAATAAGCCGTAAATGCTCAAGAATTCTGACTTTTAAACACCTAGTTGTCCGTCCGACGTACTGTCGGCCACATCCACATTTAAGTAAGTAAATGACATAGGAGGAGTTACAATTTATAAATGATTTAATAGTATAGCTTTTCCTTTTATTAAAAGAACAAAAAGTTTTATTTTTATTCATTTTAGAACAAGCTTTGCAATGGGAACATGGATATGTTCCATGGGGTAACGATGATTTATCCACTTTTGTAGATTCAAAGAAACTCGGTGATAGAAAATTTGACAAAGTTTTGGCGTGTTTGAAAACAACATTGGGACCTGATGCTATATAGGGTTTTAAAATCGGATCCAGAGACATCACTTCCCAATGCTTTCTAAAAATATTCTGTGGCTAACTAAATGCTTTTTTTTGTGCAAGCTTTCGAGATACACTGATCTCTTCTTCCGGCGGTGTTACAATGAATAAAGCAAGCAAAGGGTTTACTTAAAAACAGTGTCTCAGTGTTTTAAGTAAACCCTTTGCTTGATTTATTCATTGTAACACCGCCGGAAGAAGAGATCTGTGTATCTCGAAAGCTCGCACAAATAGAAGCATTTCGTTAGCCATAGAACGGTATCGTCCATTTATTTTTCATTATTGAAGCTCTGCTAACACGGTACTGATAACTATATATATATATATATATATATAAATATATTATATATATATATATATTTGGGACTGGTAATTAGCTTAGCTATCCACCCAGTTAGCGGGCTAGACAACCTGTTTAGATACTCTGCAAAGTGGAGTAGGCTTTTCTTTTGCTTATTTTGAATGTTTTTGCTGTGTTCAAGGAACAGGCACAATAAAACCTAATTTTAGTTTCACTTTAAAGGGTCTCCATTGCGTACCTCTGCACACGTCTCTGACAGGCATTATCAAACATATTATGCCAGAAACTATGAAGGCAGCAATTAATGATAAAGGTAAGATTGCGCAGTTAGTGGGTGGTACCGAAGCAATCAATACTAAATTTAATATAATCAGTTTTCAAATTACAAAAATAACAAGATAATATTTCTTTACACTTTTAAATGTCCCCACTCAAGTTGACCAAACCCTTTCAATTTAGTTATTTCTGCAATCCATGTTTCGAAAAACACTGGTTGGTTACCCAATCATGTAGCTACAGTACTACCATAGTATAGTTCTTGTTGTTGGCAGGGAGGCAAAAAAATAATTTGGCAATTTAATAAATTATAATCCCAGGTTCTCCAAACATCTGCTTATTTTTTGTATTTTTATCTAGCTCAAGGGTTTCAAAAGACTTGGCTTGACAACCCAACTTTAGGAACATGTGAATGTGATATGCAAGTTACATGCTTATTCTTGTTTAGATATCTACAAACATGTAAGAATTCAGATGATATTGCTGCAGCTCATGCAGACTTCACAGCCATAGTGCTTTAGTTGGGGAAAGGACCAAGGCCTCCATTCAATGTACTGTACAGTGAAGCCACTTCACTGGGTTGGGGAAGATTTTAGTTCTCTTCATTTAATTGAGCTGATCTCTTATCCAACATGGGGAAGCAGCTTCATAGCATAATGAATAAGGGTCCAAGAATTGTAGTGATGGAGGGCTATAGCTTGGTGGATTATTGTAGTAGGGCCACTAGCAAGTCTTAAGTGAGGGAACATTTAATACATAAGCTAAAATGCTTGAATGCTGCTGATATAAATGTATATATTTCACAAAAAATGATTTGATAAAAAAAAAAATTTTTTAATTGTCTGTGGCAAAAGTCTAATGTTAATCTATTGTGTTGACTTGTGAAAATATTTCACGCATCTATAGCAGGAACAGCTGCATTCTGTTACTGGTTAGGTAAAATAATTAGAAAAGATTGTGGCCCATATTTACACCTTCTGTCACTCAAAGTCACCTTATACTGTAGGTGTCTTACAAGCACCAGGAAGTGTCTTATGGCAGAAGAATGCCTAGTTAACATGACCCTATATGGCTTAAACAAGATAATTTTTTCAACAAAGGCAAACTCGAGACGTTAACCTACTTCTGCCATTGTTCAATCCTTCTGCAGATAACTGTGATGCTGCTGGTGAGTTGTTTTCAAACTAATTAATTTATACATTACATGTGATATAACAGATGAACTTGACTTATCTTGTGTCAATAATACTTATGTAATATTAAAGCATAAAAAAACGGATCAAATTTTAGAGTGCAATAAGAACGCTGTGATTTTTTCCCATTTTAGACAATTTTACTGCCTTTGTTTTTAAATACTGCTACCTTTAACCCAGTATACATTTTGTTGCTGTTTGCATAAAGTGCAACAAATAGGTGAAGTAGAAACACTGCTGTCTTCAGAGGCACAAGGACAAATAATATGACCTTAGTAATTGGTGGGGAAGGCTTATGTGAAAGATAATCAAGGAAACATTTTTCAGAAACGTAAAACTATAGGTCACGCTAGAAATGTTGAGTTTAGATATGTGTTATGCCAGATTTTTGCAAATTTCTCCTAAATGTTTTGTTTTTGTGAAATTTTTACAAAAGTTCACATTTCATTAAAATACTGTACTCGAAAATGGCAGTATAAAGGCTCATGTTTCCTTAGGCCTTTTCATATGTGCTTGAAACATTTTTTAATTGAAAACAAATGCAAATTTCATCTGGTTCGCAAACTTTAGCAAAAATGTTGCACATCTCTCAGTGAGGGATGTAGGTAAAGAGAAAATATGTGAGAGTACTTCTCTGAAGATGAGATAGCTGCATGCAACAGCCACCCAGCATACATAAACGTATCTTATTAATCGTATAAATACATGTTTATGACATATCACAAGGAAAAAATTGTTACTAACGGCCCAAAGCTACTAAAGAGGTGTAAGTGATATGTCTTCTTATAGCTGCAAATAAGGTTGTTTGTTTGTTAGCTTGGGGTTGAGGAGGAGCGCAGGATGATTCGGTGATATATATAAAAGAAGAAAATGAACAAATATAGTGGAGACTGTATTTACTGATAATGTGTCCTATAGTCTATAAGAATAGAACTCACAAAGAACGTTGTACAGTATCACATGTCAGAGATCCATCTCTCTCTGACTGGAGCCCTTTCAGTCGCAGATGCAAGGATATCCCTCAATAGGTGTGTATGGTGTATATGCAAAGAGAAAACCACAATAGTGCATACTTTTCGAACCAAGTGTATTAAAAGATCATCAAGAGTAATATAAACTCACATTTTCCATACAATAATCGGGCGGGGGATAGAACCGCTGGTGTATCTCGGTGGGGACCGTTGAAAGCAGCTTTCCAGTGTCTCGCTTGCTCCTCGCTTAGAACTTCCGCGTGCGTCACTGCCGTCGCGTCACTTCCGCTAACGCGTCACAGCTAAGGGCGGAAATTCAATCTGGTGCCAGCTCTAATCTTGCCAGTCCCTCTGATCGTAGGTTCTCTGCTCCAACTCTATGCGTTTCGCTAATTGCTTCGTTAGGAGTTTCACTTAAAATGCACAGATAGGGATTCTGGAAATACACAAACACACTGCAGAATATATGAGTTCTTCAGTATTAGGTGATACCTTTTTGAAGTGAAACTTCCTTAGTGGCACCTCATTCAAACTGGGGCAAAAAAGAATTGTGGAGACAGAAATGAAACGGATGTGACGTCAGTGCTGGCAGTTGAGGCCGGGCTGTGTTCTGGCTCAGCCCGACCCCAACACTGACATCACACCCGCTCCACAAATCAGATGCGGCGGCGGCGGCGATAGCCGCCGGCGCCGCTCCTAATGGCCACCGCACCCCCCACACAGCCGCTGACATGCGGCGGCGGCGGCGATAGCCGCCGGCGCCGCTCATAACGGCCGCCGTTCCCCGCCCGCTGCCTACTGCCGTGCCGCGCATGCGCGATGGCGCCAGTGACTCCAATCACCACGGGAGTGGGGAGGGGGTGGCGCGCAGCCGCTATCTGCCCCCGGCGGGTGCTAACTGGCGCCGCTACGCCGCCATGGGCTGTGAGAGGAGGAGCCGCTGCTCAGCCTCTCTCCTCCCTCTTGCTTCCCCGAGTCCCGCTGCTCTCCCGCACGTCTGCTGACATGCGGCAGCGCTAGCCCCTGGCGCCGCTCCCCCGCACCCGCTCAAAATGTACTCGCCACAGCTCCTGACGAGTGCCGCTCCAACCAACCCACCCACCCACCGACATACCGACATGTGGCGGCGCCGCTCAAAATTTAATCGCCGCCGCCACTCCGTGCTCCCCCACACCGGACGCTTACTCTGCATCTGATCTCAGACGCATAGGTTGTGGGCTATTTGCCCAAATTAAAGATGGCTGCCCTGCAGCAATTGCTGTGGACTGTGCATGCGCCGCAGATCTCTTGAGAGGACAAGTCGGAGACGCGTCTCTTCGGTCTCCAAGGTAACGTTTTAGTGGGCCGGGCGAGAAGGCGAGCTGCGCAGCCGCAGACCCCCACACAAGCTGACTGACCCCCCCCAGACCCCCACACAAGCTGACTGACCCCCCCCAGACCCCCACACACTGACTGACCCCCCCAGACCCCCACACACACTGACTGACCCCCCCAGACCCCCACACACACTGACTGACCACCCCAGACCCCCACACACACTGACTGACCCCCCCAGACCCCCACACATACTGACTGACCACCCCAGACCCCCACACACACTGACTGACCCCCCAGAGACCCACACACACTGACTGACCCCCCCAGACCCCCAAACACACTGACTGACCAACCCAGACCCCCACACACACTGACTGACCCCCCAGAGACCCACACACACTGACTGAACCCCCCAGACCCCCACACACACTGACTGACCCCCCCAGACCCCCACACACACTGACTGACACCCCCAGACCCCCACACACACTGACTGACCCCCCCAGACCCCCACACACACTGACTGAACCCCCCAGACCCCCACACACACTGACTGAACCCCCAGACCCCCACACACACTGACTGAACCCCCCAGACCCCCACACACACTGACTGAACCCCCCAGACCCCCACACACTGACAGACCCCCACACACACTGCCTGACCCCCCAAGACCCCCACACACTGCCTGACCCCCCCAGACCCCCACACACACTGACCCCCCCAGACCCCCACACACACTCACAGTCACACACACTCAGTCACACTCACACGCACACGTACACTCAGTCACACGCACACTCAGTCACACGCACACTCAGTCACACTCAGTCAGACGCACACTCAGTCACACTCGCAGTCAGACGCACACGCAGTCACACGCACAGTCAAACGCACATGCTCAGTCACACGCACACGCTCAGTCACACGCACACTCTCAGTCACACGCACACTCTCAGTCACACGCACACTCTCAGTCACACGCACACTCTCAGTCACACGCACACTCTCAGTCACACGCACACTCAGTCACACGCACACTCAGTCACACGCACACTCAGTCACACGCACACTCAGTCACACGCACACTCAGTCACACGCACACTCAGTCACACGCACACTCTCAGTCACACGCACACTCTCAGTCACAAGCACACTCTCAGTCACACGCACACTCTCAGTCACAGGCACACTCTCAGTCACACACACACTCTCAGTCACACACACACTCTCAGTCACACACACACTCTCAGTCACACGCACACTGTCACACGCGGAATTCACACTGCCTGACCCCCCCAGACCCCCACACACACTAACCCCCCCAGAGTCCCACACACACTGACTGACCCCCACACACTGACCCCCCCAGACCCCCACACACAGTCACACGCACACTCAGTCACACACACTCAGTCACACTCACACGCACACTCAGTCACACAGTCAGACGCACACTCAGTCACACGCATAGTCACACGCACAGCCAAACGCACACGCTCAGTCACACGCGCACACAGTCACACGCACACTCTCAGTCACACGCACACTCTCAGTCAGACGCACACTCTCAGTCACACGCACACTCTCAGTCACACGCACACTCTCAGTCACACGCACACTGTCACACGCGGAATTCACACTTAGTGCAAATAGCTAATACAGGGGATGTGTGCCGAGCACGCGCATTCTAAGTCAAATTTATTTGCGTTTTGTCATTGACATTGTATTTTGATTTTTAATTAAAACATCACCAACACCAACACAAATACAATTTCTGTGACAAAAGTCAAAGAAGTTTCACTTACTATGCGCGTGCACAGCACACACAGCTTTTTTTATTTGGGCTAACAATTTATGTAATGAGACAAGCAATACCGTGTACACACATACACACACACACACACACACACACATATATGTATATATATACATATATTGTGTGTGTATGAATATATATAAATATATATATAATATATATATATATATATATATATATATATATATATATATATATATATATATATATAAATATATATATTATAAATGTATATACAAAAATGTTACCAGACGTGAATCCGGAGAACAGAAACAGCACACAGCCAGGTAAATGGAAAAACTGTATTCATCTCAGCAATACATGGCACTGCATCCAACGTTTTGGTCAGCTCAACGTGACCTTCCTCAGGGATGTGCAGTGAATGAGTGCCAGTGACCCACCATATATACCCTTGCCAATCATACAATTCATGCAACTAACCCGTGTAGTAACCAGCAAAGCCTGCGAAAAACCGCATGTGTAAGCAGTCTGTGACACGCAAACGACCCGTGGAACGCACCGCCATTTTGGAAACGCTAGTCTGATTCCTGGTACAGATCGTGAGCCAATGGTCTTCCCTGCTCATAATGACGCTGCATCAGCGACCAAGGTGCCAGCCAGAATGCATAATGCCGATGCTGAGCAAGCGTAACTGAGCCAGGGAGGTCATACTGCACCCGATTTCGAAATTCATACTGCACATGCGTGGATCTTCTGTGCTACTGGTGCTTGAGCTTGACATCGCCCCGTGTTGTCAAACGTTGCCAAGGCAGCGTGACCACGGGTCAGCTATGTGCAATCACACCAATAGTACCAGGATTCACGAGCTGAACCTGGAATACTGATACATGCAGGGTGCTGGATGGGCCATGGTCCTGAGCTAGTGAACTGAAGAGTATGTAGATAAATACTTTTGACAACAAGAAACCCCATATTAGAGGTACCACAGTATACAACCAGGAACCCTAATATAAAAAATATGAAATATATCAAAATGGGGACATTCACGCACCGGACCCATGAACCCAATCACTTCCACCCAGACTGCTAAACATACACCTAAAATAATAAAAAAAACACCCAAGACACAAAATGTGAAGGAAGTGGTAAGTGCTTGACAATGAAGGAAGCCATGAAATGAAGATAGCATGCATGTTAGACTATAAACAAAACATCAAATCATAGGAAACAGCCCAACTTCAGATCTTCGTTGAGACCATGTGGAGCTACAGTCCTTAGTTCAAAAATGAGCCTGGCCTCATTCTGTAACAGGAGTTTGTTTCCGCCCGTGTGGGCATTGGGACTTGAAGAATGGGCATGCAGCGAAACGTCGCCAATGAGTGTCTCATCTCTGAAGTGATTCGCAACAGGCAAGCATTTGAATTCCTGGTCATCAGTATTAGCCAGTAGAGCTTTTCTAATTGTAGAACGGTGGATGGCTATACGTTCTTTCAACATCCTTACCGTTTTGCCTATGTAATAAAGGCCGCAAGGGCATTTAATCAAATAAACTACAAATTAAGACTCGCAGTTAAAAAACTGTCTGATTTTAATGTGTGCTCCACTGTGCGGATGGCAATATGATGACCCGACCGGCATAAACTGGCAGTTGATAAAACCCCGGCATTTGTATGAATCGTGTTTTTGTTTCAGCCATGTTTTGGATGATGAATACTTGTCAACCGGGTCAGCTTGCGTGAGCAGGTCACCAATGCTTGGGCCACGTCTAAAGCAAAAGAGTGGAGGCTCAAATATCGGCCCTATTTTATCCTCATTCGCCAGAACTCGCCAGTTGTTGTGTACACTTTCTTGGATCACCCTTGATGCCGTACTGTATGTACTAACCACATTGAACCTGTTGGTTTTTATATCCTTAGGGCGAGTACTGAGCAGTGTATTCCGTTTAAGTTGCTGGACACGTTCTAACGCCAACCTCACGTCCTTTGTCAATATCCCCTGTCAAGGAACCGTTTTGCCATGGTTACCAGTGCATCATCAACTTCTTGGGGATCCCTAGTGATCTGTTTTACTCTTAACAGTTGAGAATAGAGTAAGACCTTCTTCAGTGGTGCCGGATGGTGACTGGAAGCGTGAAGGAGCGTGTTCTTGTCCGTAGGTTTGTGGTACAACCTGGTCACTAGAGCGCCATGCGACTTGTAGACCATAGTGTCCAGAAAAGAGATCTCCATATTGTTGTGGCACAGAGTGAAATGAATGGTAGAAGGAATATTGTTCAAGTACTCCACCCACTCCAATAGTTCTGTAGTACTGGTGCTCCAAATCATGAAAATATCATCAATATAGTGAATGTATTTTCTGATATGGTGTGCATATGGGGCATCGTTCAGAATGTGTGTCTGCTCGTACACGTCCATATAAATGTTGGCATACGAGGGTGCCATATTAGAGCCCATGGCGGTACCGCTGAGTTGTAAGTAATGGTTTTTCTCAAACTTAAAGAAATTCCTGTTGAGGATAATTTCCATTAGTAGCAGTAAAAACTCTGTTGGCGGGCCTGTTGATGTCTCCATCTGTTGAAACTTACTTCGGACTGCATCCAAGCCCTCCTTATGAGGAATATTGGTATACAGGCTTGCCACATCGAGTGTGACCAAAACACAGTCCATGGGATCAAAGGCCAGATTGCTGATTTGTGCCATAAAGTCCGTGGTTTCCTTGACATAGGAGGCCATTTGAGAAACTAAAGGCTGTAGGTGAAAGTCCACAAATTGTGATAACGGATGGCATAACGAGGACCGTGCTGATATAATAGGTCTCCCTGGTGGCTGCGTTGCCGACTTGTGTATCTTTGGAATGGTATACAGGACAGGCATTCTGGGATGGTGCTGTGTGAGGAACTTGCTCGTGCCTTCCAGTTGTATAATGGCATTGATCTCTGCCTTGTATTGATAAGTAAGATCTGTGGAAAGGTGTTTGTAGTGCCTCCCATCCGCCAATTGCTGCTCAATTTCCTTTTTGTAATACAGATAATTCAACAGCACAATGCCTCCTCCTTTGTCCGCGGCTCTGACAATGATATCCTTGTTCTGTCGTAGAGCTTTCAATGCTTGCCGTTCATCATTATTGAGATTCTGGAAACTGGTCTTGTGATGCCGAATAGTACTTCGAGTCTCCTTTCCCAGAAGATTCATGAACGTTGTGATGTTGCAGTTTGCAACTTGCGGGTCAAATACACTTCTAGCTTTTAAAGTAGTGGCAGTAGTATTGGTGATGGGTGGTGTACCAGATTTGGTAAAGAAGTCCATCAGCTTGAGGTGCCGGTGCAACATGTACATATCAACTTCTCATTTAAACGCATCTTGTGCATAGGTGGGCACGAATGACAGGCCCTTCTGTAGGACACTGGTTTCCGCCATGGTAAGGACATGGTCTGAGAGGTTGAAAATTACCGTCTCTTCGGTGGCTCCTTCGACCCTTTTCCCCTGACATGGGTACGTTCTGGGTAGCGCCGACCTACGGCCTCCTCTCCTGACCGGTCTCCGACATCTGCGTGTCCTGGCGGTGGTTTGGCTCGTCCGTCCTTGCCGTGACCTAAAAAAGGTTCCAATGCTGCGCTGTCAGTTGCATCCGACTGGTCTGTGTCACTCATGTTGTACCCTGTTTTCTTATATGCACCTCGCTGTCTGCGTGTTTGACCCCGCTTCTGGCCACCACCACCCATGGTTGGTTCACCTAAACCCAACAGTATACCTTTCTTTCTTTATAGTCAGCCTGCACAATCCGTAGCTTCTCCCTTTTATATTTAATCAGATTATTGCGATACGCGTCAATTGAGGTCTGCAGTTTGTCTGTCCAGTTAGTCGATGTGTCTGACTCTAATGTTTCACCGTGTTTGGTATAAATCTCATCAATTTCTTTCTTAATTTTCACAATCTCTTTGCTGGATTGGTCAATGACCAGAATTACTAAATCCAACGAACATTTGTTTAAAATGGCTATCCACCGTTTACAGAATTCAGGATCTGTTCTGCCAATGGTGGGTTGGATTTTGACTCTAAAACCACGGGGCAACATCCTCTCCTTGTGATAGTTAGACAACGTCACCCCATGCAGATAATAGTCAACCTCTTTTTTCTTTAGTTTCGTCAAATCATTGTACACATCTACAGCCTTATTGGGCCCCAGTACAGATTCAAAGGATTCCGTATAGTGGATCTTAGAGATTTCTGCTTCGCTAAAACTAGCAGAGTCAGTAATAGAAGAGAAAATTCCAAAGGTGTCTGCAAATTCTTCCATGGCTGTAGGGTATATGACAATCACCAACACACAATAAAATCAGCAAAAAATTTATATAGCCACATATATTGTTGTAAACATCACTCAAACCATTGGCTTTGGTAGAGGGTGTATCCAAGAGAAGACGGCAGGTGCACAACTCATATAGAATGCATAGAAACAAAAGGGCAGAAGGCACACTGTAAACTTAAAAAAATAACGATGCTTGTCCCATATGCACATAAAGACAAAAATGTTACCAGACGTGAATCCGGAGAACAGAAACAGCACACAGCCAAGTAAATGGAAAAACTGTATTCATCTCAGCAATACATGGCACTGCATCCAACGTTTCGGTCAGCTCAACGTGACCTTCCTCAGGGATGTGCACTGAATGAGTGCCAGTGACCCACCATATATACCCTTGCCAATCATACAATTCATGCAATGCACCCGTGTAGGAACCAGCAAAGCCCGCGAAAAAGTGCACGTTTAAGCAGTCTGTGACACGCAAACGACCCGTGGAATGCACCACCATTTTGGAAACGCTAGTCTGATTCCTAGTACAGATCCTGAGCCAATGGTCATCCCTGCTCATAATAACGCTGCATCAGCGACCGAGGCGCCAGCCAGAATGCATAATGCCGATGCAGCGCATGCGTAACTGAGCCAGGGAGGTCATACTGCACCCGATCTCGAAATTTAGACTGCGCATGCGTGGATCTTCCGTGCTACTGGTGCTTGAGCTTGACATTGCCCTATGTTGTGAAACTATAACAGATCGGGGGACTCGCTCTTCCCAGCATGTCCCCGTCACTTTGGGTCCTCCGCCAGCTAACCCTTCCATTCCCTTGCGTCCCCAATTTCTGCCTCATTCCCTCGCAGCGCGGTCAGCACGCTCCAGCTCGTGGTCTGCGCGCACGCGCAGTCCCCATCACAGCGTGCGCGTTCCCGGTCGCGGCTCTCCTATCGGGGGGCTCGCACCCCTCGGCGTACTTCCGTCATCCCAACCATTTCCCTACCTCCTTTCTAACTGACTCCCCAGCTGAGCACCTCCTCCGCGATGCTTCCCCCACGCTTTGGTGCTCGCGCGTAACAGTGTTACTGAGGGCGCGCACACCCGCTCTAGTTACCAACCCTCCCCAGGCACTTGTTCCACCCTCCGGAGGTTGCAGGCTATTACCCTAGATTACCACCCTGTCTCCTCCCCTGCTCTCACACACCTATCCCTGCAAGCTCCCAGACAAACCCCTGCTCCTCCCCTTCCTGCTATTGGTCCTCCTTCCTTTATAACCCCACTCTGTCCTCTCATTCCTTGCTCTGCATAGCTTTCCTGTAGCTCCTGTGTGTGCAGTGTCTATGCCCAGCTCCCTTGTCTGTTTCAGCTCTGGTTCCTGTCCCTGCCCCTGTTTGGATTCCCTTGGTTTGAACTTGAACTCTGCTTTGGACTTGACTACACTGCTTTCTCCTGCCCTTGGACCCTGGCTTTCGGACATCACTAGGCTGCTCTCTCTAACCCCTGGACTCTGGCTCTTGGACATTACCTTCCAACTTCTGGCGCCCTGGACTCAGCAAGTATAATGTTAACCCTTACTCACCAGGCCTGGCAACGCAACTACCACACTCCGGGCACGCCCTCACTGCTGTGGGTATGTGTTATACCCTTACCCACCTCAGTACTGGGGACTGGCCAGGTCTGCGGGCATCAAGGCGTTACACAAACGTTGCCAAGGCGGGTCAGCCATGTGATATCACACCAATAGTACCAGGAGTTACGATCTGAGGTTGGAATACTGATACATGCAGGGTGCTGGAATGGGCCATGGTCCTGGGCTAGTGAACTGAATAGTATGTACATATAAATATATATATATATATATCCAGCAAACCCACCCACAGACCTTAATGGGTCTCCTCAGTGTGAGGTTGGTTATGCCAGCTATGAAACCATGTTGAATGGTTTTGAAGCAAAATGTGGCACTGTGTGCTCGTTTGCATGTTATTTTCCAGAATCCCTTGCTGCAGTGGAAGTGCAGTGGAAGTGCTGTGTGCTGGGTGATAATGGTGAAAGGCGGGGTTGCAGACCTGTCTAAGACATGCAAATGAGCATACAGTAATATATCCATTTATTATATAAGTGGCACTGCGTGCTCATTTGCATGTAATTTCCCAGAATCCCTTGCTGCAATGGAAGTGCTGTGTGCTGTGTGCTGGGTGATAATGGTGAAAGGCGGGGTTCCAGACCTGCCTAAGACATGCAGATGACCATACAGTTGTATATATATATACACACACACGACAATGTGTTTGACCAGCGTGCGCGACCATGAGCACTCTGCGCTCAGCTGCTTGTCAAGACAAATATTTTTGAATTTGTCGCACTTGCCCTGCCACGTGCGCGGTCAGCTAATGAGGCCGAACCGTTCACGTGACGTCACAGGCACCCACCGCGCGTGCAATTACGCAGGACACAAATACTAATGTGAAGCACTATGTACATTAATTGAGCTATATATATATATATATAAAGACATGCATACATATACTGTATACAAATCTCCCTTGCTCTCATATACTCAGTGATATGATCCCGGTATAAAGGTGTAATTCCCTGCTCTCCCGTGACAAGGGAGACACGTTCTTTTTGCAGCACTCTTTCTGCATTCTCTATTGCTTCCTGCACTTCTAACTTTTCCCAGGCCAATTGTTTCTTCACGTTTCCTGCTGCGTGAAGCTTCTCATTTCTTTCATTGACCTAGTAAGTCAAATCTAAATTTTCTGGTTTTCTGGTTTCAGACTTGTATTTTCTCTTTTTACCGTCTCTAATTGAATCAGAATCTTTTTATCTGCATACTTCAATTTACTGACCTCTGAGTTTAGAGCGTGGACCTCATGGTGTGAAGGGGGAGAGAGAGGGGTGAATGGGAAGAAAGAGAGGGGGAGCGGAGACAGAGGGGGAGTAGGAAAATTAAATCCCAGGCAACGCCGGGTATATCAGCTAGTAAATATATATATATGTGTATATATTGTGGCAGGACGGCCTCGCGGCGGGGTCAGTAAGATGCTAGACACGATGGAAAACGTTAAACTATAGTGGTTTATTAGCCACAACCAAAATAAAGTACGGGTGCACTGTTCCTTTAAGAAACTACTTTCTAGAAATTAAAGCCTATTCCCGTTAGGGAAACTAACTCACTTCTTGAGCCCTTACTAACAGGGCAGCCAGCTAATCTGGTTATGCCCAAAACATATGCTACACAAAGGATAACCAATAAGTATAATAATAAAGTCTTATCTGTGTTGCAGCTCAAGTAGCAAACAGGAACACCAGTTCTGGGGAGCAGGCTGTGTCCAGCTCGCAGCAATCTGTATCTTTATCCTGGGTTGGGGTCCCAGCTGGTCCCAGTAGCAAAGCTCCTCGCAGGACTGGGGGACCAGAGTAACAGCTAGGGCTTCCTAGCCGGGAGGAGTCTCTCCAGCTTCCTGGGAGAAAAACAAGCTCACCTTGTGTGAGCAACTTCCTGCTTTTAAAAGCACTTGTTTCACTGATGAGTTCAACCCCTGTTTAATCAGTCTTCAGCTGTGCTTTCTCTCTCTGAGGAGATTAACGCTCTGTGTACTTGCTGCAGCGTCTCTCCATTCACTGTTCCAGCCTACTGAGTTAGTGACTCTGTCACAATATATATATATACAGTGGTTGACAAATCACCAAAAAATCTACTCGCCAAACAAAAAAATCTACTCGCCACCTAGTACCACACGTGTGCTGCTTGGGCCAATAGGAGCTCGCCACGATGTTAAATCCACTCTCCACTCGCCCGGGGCGTGCAAATGTATAGGTTTGTCGAACACTGTGTATATATATATATATATATATACTGTATTCCTACCTCGTGATATCCTGATGCACTCATTCTTTATTTCAATATAAATATTAAAACCTACTATAAAGCACTTTATAATACTTAACATTATGCAATATATTCAGCAGTAGCATTTTGCAATAGATTTATGAGACATCTATAGGTATAGTCTAACTCTGAGACAATTTATATTCAAGTACATTGTGAATTTTTAGGTGTTTTAGGGAATTGTCATTTTATGTGTATACCATTTTTATTTCTATCATATTTCTATTTTCTATTATTTATATGGTGTGTTTAATAAATTTGATGTAAGATTGTGGATCAGGAGTGGTGATTATATTGTGAGCGTTCTGGGATTTCTGATTCTTTAGAGTCCATTTCTGTAGTTTGTATGTGCTGAACAGACTACTTCAGGAAGGCATCTTCCAGTAAATGAGCTGTAAGGTCTTCCATCACTAGAAGGTGTCTCATGGGCTACCACTGCATACATAAATATAGGCCAGGATTGTAATTGCTATTATATGTTTTCTAGTTTAGTCTCTTTACTTTGTACTGATGCTTTGAAATTATAAATGATAAAACATGCAACATCTTTCTTGGTCATAAATCGTTAAACATTTCCCACCAGAGAAATGTCATAATACTGGAATATATTGAATGCAAATGCAGACTCACAAAAGGACATTTTTATACTGTATGTGAATAATCAATATGTATTTACTGTATGCATATAAGGATAATTACAATATATGATTATGGGATGCAAATTAAATTATACAATATAAACTCAAAATCATTGTACTTTTTTACAGTTTCCAGAGTTATCAGCAGCAATAATACAAGAACTGAATCAGTGGAGAACTTGTTTCAACTATGACATCGCCTCAAAAGAAAAAAGGTAACTTGCAGATTTAGTTTGCTGTACTTCACTACAAGTGATGCTATAGGGAAATTAAAGTGCCTTACAAAATTTGATGTCTCAGATCAGAAGAAGTTGAGGAATGAAAATTGTTGACAAGACAATAAAATCATCATAATGAAAACGATACTGTATTATTTAAGGGCATTTGCAAAAGTACAGTATTTTAACTTAGTGGTAATGATACTGCTTCTGAAAGAACTCATTGCTCTTAAGACCAAAGTAAACTAATCACAGTGACATACTGTAGTTACATACAGTGGCGGCCGCCTTTATCCTCCTGCGGCCGCCGCCGCGGGATTTTTAAAAACGCGGCAGCGAGCGGCTTTTTTTTGTCAGGTTTCCCACGCCGCGGGCGCTTTCAATGATAAGCGCCATTAGCGCTTATCTGATGATGCGGCCGCCGCGCCAGAAACACAGAGAAAAACAGAGAAAATCCCAGCATTTATCCGGGTAAGTAGAAGAATAAAGGCGGCCGCAACAGTAGTAGATGACGTTGAAAAAAAGACATACAGTACTGTAGGTCCATCAAGTTCAACCTATGATTAATTTAGACGCCAGATACTTATCCTATATTTGTATTTTACAGTATATTGATCAAGACTAAGGCAAACTAGGAGATCAGGACTTTTAACATATTAATATTTTCCTGAGATCATTCCCAAGGCAAAACAATATGGTGGAATAAAATGAGGTTTGATCGGGTAAACCAGCGTACACACAATGAAATACAAAATACAGACAGAATAAATTTACTGGGGATCTGGGGATGAAAACTAGCCTCAACAAGGTGCAGGGCGCCTGTTCAGCAAAGACTTACCCTGTCTGCTCCACATCACTGGAATAAACCTTGAACAAGTAGCATAATTCCTCAGAACTTGTCTTCAGCTAGGGTAAGCTTCCCTGGCACCTCAATGCATTGATATTGCGAGCAAAACACCTGGGGAAACCTGCCGGCGCGTCACTGGACAAAGTTCCAAAGTTACCTGTAAGTGTGGAAGACTGAGAGAGAGAGATAGCTCTGATTGCGCAGTCCCTTACTGTCACGGAAGTGCTGCCCGCAGACCAGACCTGTCCCTGTACTGAGGTGGGACGTATAGTAACACGCACCCGCAGCAGAGGGAGCGTGTCCGGAGTGTGGTAAAGGTGATGTCAGGCCATTGTGTTATAGCTGTAGTAACAGATACTTGCCGGATCCGGAGTGTGGTAAAGGTGATGTCAGGCCATTGTGTTATAGCTGTAGTAACAGATACTTGCCGGATCCGGAATAGAGGAACCGTGGTAGATGCTGTGGCCGATGGTCGGGGCGAGAGAGGTCCGGAAGGTCAAGGTCCAAGCCGAGATCGAGGGATGAGAGAAAGTCAACGTAGTGAGGAGCAAGTCAGGGTTCAGAGCCAGAGGAGGAGTAGTAAGCCAAGCCGGGTCAAAACCTGAGAAACACAAAGCAAGCACAAGGAGATCCACACTAGGTTAGCAAAGGTTATGCAGAGCAATGATTCCAGGGAAGAACTGGGGTAATAAAGGTGGCAAAGTCAATCACAGAGGTAGCTGGACCAGAGGTGTGCCGTGGAGCGCGAGTTAATAGGTGCGCGCTGTAATCCTGACCCAGAATCAGCTGTGAAGTGGGGGGGGGGGCATTGGTACGGCTGGAGCGAGTGCCGGGGGTGTGGGGCTAGTGGAAAGCTGCTAGTGGAGTGAATAAATTATAGCCGGGAACGTGCGCAATGCAAGGCCGTCCCGGCAAATATGGCAGCCGCGTGTGTCAGTGTCGGCTGACACGGAACATGCCTGCGGCTGTGATACCACTGGGAGGGGGAAGGAGTGGAAGAGATGGTCCCTGGAACATGTAAGGAGGGGTTGTGAGAGCCCTGCTTCCTTACAGTACCCCTCCCCCCTTGAGGATCAGCCCCAGGACAATCCTTCCAAGGCTTCAGCGGGAACTTCTTGCGAATGCGATCTAGGAGAATCGGAAGGTGGATGTGTCCATAGGGAAGTCAGGTGCGCTCCTCAGGACCGTAGCCCTTCCAATGTACGAGAAACTGGACTTTCCCCCCGGAGAGGCGGGGGTCAACTATGGATTGGATTTTGTACTCTTCGTGTCCTTGGACCGATACGGGATTGGGTCTACGGATCTTATCTGGAAAGAGAGTACTTCGCACAAATGGTTTCAACAAGGAGGTATGGAAAACATTAGGTATCCTTATAGCTGGAGGAAGCTGGAGACGGAAAGCCACAGGGTTAATTTGTGCCAGTATGGTGAAGGGACCCAGGAATTTAGGAGACAATTTGGGAGTAGGAGTTTTCAGTCGGATGTTTGTAGCTGAGAGCCAGACTCTAACCCCGGGTTTATATCTGGGGGATGTTTGGCGACGTCGATCTGATTGGAACTTAAACTTCTCTGCAAACTTCTGGAGAGCCAACTGGATCTTGGTCCAGGAGTCTTGAAGTACAGTGACCTGTTCGTCGGCAGCCGGTACACCTGAGGAAGGAATGGAAATGGGAAGATGGCTGGGATGAAATCCGTAATTTACAAAGAATGGGGATTCTTGAGTAGTCTCGTTCTTCGAGGTATTGATGGCAAATTCTGCCCAAGGTAGCAATTCAGACCAGTTGTCCTGGGTCTCAGACACAAAACAGAGCAGGTACTGCTCCAAGGTCTGGTTGACTATCTCAGTCTGGCCATTCGTCTGTGGGTGGTAGCCCGAAGAAAAACACATAGAGATGCCAAGACTCTTGGTAAACGCTCGCCAGAACCTGGACATGAACTGGGAGACCCTGTCGGATACAATAGAACTGGGAATACCGTGTATACAAAAAATGTATTTTGAGAAAATATCAGGCTTGGCTGGTGAGGAAGGCAGACCCTTGAGGGGGACGAAGTGTACCTGCTTAGAGAACCGATCAACTACCACCAAAATGGTATTCATACCCTTAGATCTGGGCAGTTCAGTGATAAAGTCCATCGAGATGTGGGACCAGGGACGCTCTGGGACAGGTAAAGGCATCAGCAGACCTGAGGGTTTTTGTCGAAAGGCTTTGCTTTGTGCACAGATAGGACAAGCGCTGGTAAAATTCTGAATGGTTTTAGCCATATTAGGCCACCAAAAGGTGCGTTGGATAAGGTCGAGGTTCCTCTTGAAGCCAGGATGTCCTGCAGAACGGGAGGAATGGCCCCACTCCAAGATCTTGGGGTGAAAAGTGGAAGCAGCATAGAGCCTTCCCTCCGGTACCTCTAGACCACTCGGAATGTGCCTTTGAGCCCTGATGATCTTGTCCAGAATGTCGAACGAGGAAGCTGAGATGATGAGTCTCCTGGGTAAAATGGTCTCGGGAACTTCTTCGGACCTCTCTTCCGGAGAAAACTGTCTGGATAAAGCATCAGCCTTCACATTCTTAGTGCCAGGAATATAAGAAAGGGTGTAGTTGAACCTAGAAAAGAATAGTGCCCAGCGAGCTTGGTGGGACCCCAGACGAAGTGCAGACTCTATATATAAAAGATTTTTGTGGTCGGTAAGGATAGAAATTGACTCTCTAGACCCTTCCAGCAGGTGCCTCCACTCCGGAAGAGCCATCTTGATAGACAGTAACTCTCTGTTGCCCACGTCATAATTGTTTTTGGCTGAAGAAAATTTTTTTGAGAAAAAACCACAGGGGTGTAACTTGTCTTGAGGAGAAGATCTCTGCAACAATACAGCCCCTACTCCACAATCAGAGGCATCAACCTCTAAGACGAAGGTTAAGCTGGTGTCCGGGTGACGAAGAATGGGAGCCAAGACAAATGCTCTCTTTAAGCTTTCAAAGGCCGAGACTGCCTCAGGAGACCAGACAGAGGGATCGAGCCCTTTTTTAGTGAGAGCTATGATAAGAGCAATAATAGTCGAAAAACCTTGAATTAATATCCCATAGTAGTTGGAAAAGCCTAGGAAGCGTTGAATGGCTTTGAGAGAATTAGGTTGTGGCCAATCGAGGATGGCTTTAAGTTTCTCTGGGTCCATGGAGAATCCTTTATCCGAGATGATGTATCCTAAGAAGGATGTGGTGGTTTGGTGAAAGAGACATTTTTTCATTTTGGCGTATAAGTGATTGGCGCGGATGCGAGAGAGGACGAGCCTGGTGTGTTGGATGTGATTTTGAAGGTTCTTCGAAAAAATGAGAATATCATCCAGGTATACAATCACGAATGAGTTAAGTACATCTCGAAAGATTTTATTTATAAAATCTTGAAACACTGCTGGAGCGTTACAGAGTCTGAAGGGCATCACAAGATACTCGTAATGCCCGCTGCGCGTATTGAAAGCGGTCTTCCATTCATCACCCTCTCGAATACGGATAAGATTTTATGCCCCTCAAAAGTCCAGTTTCGTGAATAGCTTGGCTCCCTGAAGCCTGTCAAAAAGTTCAGAGATGAGGGGCAGAGGGTACCGATTCTTGACCGTGATCTGATTGAGGCCCCGGTAGTCAATGCAGGGCTAAGTGTATTGTCCTTCTTCTTGATAAAGAAGAACACAGCCCCGGCGGGAGAAGAAGAACTACGTATAAATCCTTTTTCGAAATTCTCACGTATGTACTCGTCCATGGCTTCTGTCTCGGGAAGAGAAAGTGGATATGATTTATATTTAGGGAGTACAGTGCCTGGAATTAAGTCGTTGGGCAATCATAAGACCTGTGGGGTGGCAGTACCTCCGCCCGTACTTTGCTGAAGATGTCCAAGAAGTCGGAGTAAGGCCTCGGTAGGTCAGTTCTCAAAGGAGGCGGTACCGTGATACCTGCGTGCAGTGTGGAAGAGGTATTGAGCAGCGTGTTTGACTCCTTAGACTTTGATCTCCAGTGTATAGGTGTGCGCGACCTCCAGTCTATGCAGGGGTTGTGCTGGTGTAGCCAAAGTAGTCCTAGAGTAACTGGGATTCCGGGAGAATGGATAATGTCCAAGGCAAGAGTCTCAGTGTGTCTATCGGAAAAAGACAAGTTGATGGGGATGGTTTAGAGGGAAATTAAGGCAGGATTCAAGGGTCGACCGTCAATCCCTTCTTGTCCGATGGGCAGTTTCTTCCTGGTGAGTGGAATATTGTTAATTTTTGTGAAATCCTGATCCACAAAGTTCCCTCCTGCCCCGGAGTCAATGAAGGCAGAAGTGGATGTACAGAAAATGGGACCAGAAAGTGTGATAGGAATCATAAATAAGCTTCTTCGGAAGCTCTTCTTTGGGAGGGGACGATGAGAGATAGTACCCAGAGAGAGCCCCTCTTTACTCACTGGGCATGGTCGTTTCCCGGACACAGGAGGCAGTTCTTAATTAGGTGATCCGAGGATCCGCAGTAGTAGCAATGCCCTCGGTTTCTGCGATGTTGCTGTGTCGGAAGATGAGTCTGTTGAGCCGCAAGTTGCATGGGGTCAGGGGGTTCCAATACTGGCAACAAGGACGGAAGTGGTCTGGGAGCTGAAAGAGGCCTGGGAAAAAGGGCAACAAAAGGTGCCAAGCGAGATCGAGGAATGAGAGAGAGTCAACGTAGTGGAAGCCAGGCCAGGGTTCAGAGCCAGCGGAGGAGTAGTAAGCCAAGACGAGTCAAAACCTGAGAAACACAAAGCAAGCACAAGGAGATCCACACTAGGTTAGCAAAGGCTATGCAGAGCAATTATTCCAGGGAAGAACTGGGGTAATAAAGGTGGGAGAGCCAATCACAGAGGTAGGTGGAGCTGAGGTGTGCCGTGGAGTGCGAGTTAATAGGTGTGCGCTGTAATCCTGACCCGACATCAGCTGTGAAGCAGGGGGGCGTGGGTATGGCTGGAGCGGGTGCCGGGGGCGTGGCCAAGCTGCTAGTGGAGTGAATAAATTATAGCCAGGAACATGCGCAATGCAAGGCCGTCCCGGCAAATATGGCAGAAGCGTGTGTCAGCGTCGGCTGACACGTAACATGCTAGTGGCGGGGATACCGCTGGGAGCAGGAAGGAGTGGAAGAGACGGTCCCTGGAACAAGTAAGGAGGGGTTGTGAGAGCCCTGCTTCCTTACACTTGCATAGACTTCTGTATTCTGTGTCTAACATGGAACAGGGCCTAGTGGCCAGTCAGATCGTGGCAAATTTGCCGACCAGCCAATCAGCACGGGGGCTCGTCTAGCTGCTGATGTCAGAGGAAGGAGCGTACCAAGCCGGCTTAAAAACCAGATGGGGGAAAATATGAATTGCCCAATGAGAAACACTCAAAGAGCTGACTCTATCCCCAGCCAACTCACTGCCACCCGCTGGGCAGGCTCCACAGTGTCTCAGATGGGAGAGCCCGGGTAGTGGCCACAGCCACTACCCCAGGAGTGCATTCAGCCCTGCATGCTTCATACCACTCCAGGTTCTGGTACAGGACAACCCTGGGTCTGCTGTATGTCGGCAGCCCAGACTGCACACATCGTGCAACCACAGATTCTGTATCCCAGGAAACATGCCTTCCTGTTGGGGACAACATCTTCACTTTGAGCCCAGGAACCGTACCTTCCTGGATGCAGAGACTCATTCACCTTTGAGGCACTAATAACCTAAGTGACACTGAACAGTGGGATTCCCTGCTTTGTATGGCGTGTGTATGACACCGCTTGTTTTGAGAGCTTGCAATCCACAAGCGCATTTTGTGCTATGATTCCCAGCAGAAAATTATAGCCTAAATCCTAATGATTCCCCTGCTGCCACCAGAAAAAAAACCTGTCACGGGAGACCAGGACTTGTAACATAGTTATATTTTTCTGGGATCATTCACTAGGCATAATAAGATGGTGGAATAAAAGAAGGTTTATTTGGGTAAACCCGCGTACACACAATGAAATACAAAATACAAAATGAAATACAAAATACAGACAGAATACACTTACAGTGTACTCACTTACTCAATCTGGGGTTGAAAACTAGCCTCAACTAGGTGCATGGCGCCTGCTTCAGCAAAAGCTTACCATGTCTGCTCCATATCACTGGAATAAACCTGGAACAATAAACATTCCTCAGAACGTCCTCAGCTATGCTAGTCTTCCCTGGCACCTCAATGCCTAGTGCTTTGCTATTGTGAGCAAAACACCTAGAAAAAATGGCCGGCGCATCACTAGACAAAGTTCCAAGGTTACCTGTAAGTCAGGAAGACTGAGAGAGCGAGAGCTCTGATTGCGCAGCCCCTTACATAGACTCCTGTGTTCTATGTCTAACATGGAACAGGGACTAGTGGCCAGTCCGAGCGTGGCAAATTTTCCCACCAGCCAATCAGCACGGGGGCTCGTCTGGCTGCTGATGTCAGAGGAAGGGGCGTGCCAAGGTGGCTTGAAAAACCAGGTGGGCGGGAAATATGAATTGGCCAATGAGAAACGCATCCAAGAGCAACATCTCCCCCAGCCAATTCAATGCCACCCACTGGGCAGGCTCCACAGTGTCTCAGAGAACAAACAGTCTCCCACGCGGGGAGCCTTGCTTCTGGACCTGTTTCTATCCCCTTCCTCTCCCAACCAAATGGGTTTCTCGCCTCTGGGCATCCATTCTCTTTTTAACTTCAATGTCTATGCAGACATCCTGGCACCAATGGGGATGCCTGGTCTGACTGCATAAACATTCAGTATAAAACACTATAAACCATACTTTAATAAAGTATAAACTTTGGGGAATCTTATATATTTGTGGGAAATGGGTCTGGGATACCTGGGCTCGAAACCAGAATTCTGGGGGACACTGGATAGTCCCGGTGTAATTCACCTTGATTACACGCAAATAATGCCTGCACGCCAGGGAGAATTAGGGGACTACCGGTAACTTTGTCCCCCAAACACCTGCAAACAAAAGGAATACATATCGACCCAAATATCCCACTTAAAACTCACACTCCCAAAATCTCATGTCTCTAGGAGACTGGGAACCCCAAAGCCCCTAAACAGTTCAGGTTTTTACTATACTTTGCATGGGATTTTCATAGCCCTCCCCGTCCTTATGTAGAGATAGTACAAATTACTTCAAATTATACACTATTTGCTGGTAACATAACAATACTACTGGCTACTCCAGACAGCAACACATAACACAGTTTAACTCTAGTGGCTCCCTAATATCCACCCTTGATCTCCTGCTCCCATAGTCCCTGTTTTGCAGCTATTTCCTAACAGGGATCCTAACAACACCTGGCATCCCTAGCATACATTCTTGCAGGGGACCGTAAAATGGGAAAAGAAATATAGGGAAAAACATCAAGGCGCACAAATAGACCCAAGAGCTGACACTTCAGCCCTTGACATGCGGTTTCTAGATGCAACTAGTCGGGCGTCACCATTTTTAATGCAGGCTGGCAACCCCCACCGTCACAATATCAGCCAATGATCTCTCATAAGGGAAAAAATTAATTCCTTCCTGACTCCAAATGTTGGCAATCAGATTCCTCCCTAGATCAACATCCTTCCCATGTTTACTTTTTTGGTACAGAGGCGACACACTTTATTCTAACTCGGCTAGTTCCGCGAATTTCAGATTATCCCGGTGATGTGTCATTTTCGCCTGGAGTGTATCGCGTTATTTTCCTGGCTGTGATTTAAGCATTTTATTCCCACTGGCAGCAATACTGCAATGCTGTGTAAAAACACATGGGGGCGTTTGCGAGCTGTTGTCTAGCCGTCCCCTGAAATTCATGAATTGTAATGCAGTATATATATATATATATATATATATATATATATACTGTATAACAACAAACCCTATAACCCCTAACATACACATACAGTACTGTATATGCACATCAATGATACTATGGGCCGGCGGGGGCGAGATGTGTTTGCAGCAGAGAGAGATCCGCTGCTCTCTCTGCGCAAACATCGGCACATTAAAAATTATTTAAAATACATTTTTATTCATAGTGTACATGTGCAGGGGGTCTCCGGAGCTGAACCGCGTTGGTTTCAGGTCCGGGGACCCCCTGCTTCCCGAGACACAGCCCCCTTTATGAGGTGCCGGTATCCCTCTGCATTTAAAGGTCCCAATCACGTGACCACGGCATGTAAACCAAGCAGAGGGATACCGGCACCCCATAAAGGGGGCTGTATCTCGGGAAGCAGGGGGTCCCCGGACCTGAAACCACAGCGCTTCAGCTCCGGAGACCCTCTGCACATCTACAGTATGAATAAAACACATATATAAATAAACACTCGTTCCTTACCTTTGCGGCTATGTGCTATGGTAACGAAGCAGCATGAATGTATTTTAATAATATTGTACAGTGAGCAGGGGGTCTCTGAGCCAGAAATCAAAACTCAGGGGACCCAATGCTCCTGCAAAATATTATTAAAAATACAGAAATGCTGCTTCATTACCATAGCTGATAGCCACTAAGGCAATGAAGGGTTAAGGCAGAATAGCATGTTTATTGGGGATATTTGCCCCCAATAAACATTGCAATAAACAACATACAGTACACCCCCTGTGTATTTAAAATACATTATCAATAAATACATTAAATACATATTTTTAATGTGTGTGTTAAAAATCCCTGCCTTGACTAATCTGTGTAAAGCCCCCTCCCCCTATTGTGTCTGTTACACAGATTACAGTCAAGGCAGGAAAGTTTAAGACCCCCTCCCCTTATTGTGTCGGTGAATATTCCCTGCCTTAACTAATCTGTGTTAAGCCCCCTCCCCCTAATGTGTCTGTTAAATCTCCCTGCCTGTGTTTCTGTGAGTGCAGTGTATTTAAATGTGGGGAGGGGGATCCCGTGTAAATATAATGCAGCGCCTCACTGCCAATGGCCCACCCCATGAGGCCTAACCACACCCACACCAAATACCCACTACGCACCTGCCCATGCCCCCTCTGCTGCTGCAAAACAGAGACAAAAATTAAAACATACAAAGTAATGTCCCCTAACCCCTCAATCACCATAGCGGTTATTAACCGCTACAGTCATTAAGGGGTTAACCCACCCTCACCCACCACTTGGGACGCATACAGACCCTCCCACACTAACTCCGAACCCTGTGAGGCCTAATCACCCTCACCCACTACCCACGAGGGAGGCCTACCCACATACCCCCCCACCCCCAGTACCCACAATAAAAACAATACACAGGCCCACAATAAACATCATTATATTTATTAAATACATTACCCACCCCCTGTGTCCCCCCATAAATACAAAATTTATCCTTTTACAAACAGGGTTCATAACACAGCCCCACGCGAGTCCCCGGTGGTCTCCTTGGGTCACCGTGGGCCACAATTGGGTCCCCACGGTAGGGTCAGACCCACAGGTGTCTGCGGGGCCTCGGGTGGTTCCCACGGGGGTCTGGGGAACTCACGAGTGCTCACTACGGGTCCGCGGTGCCCCCACAGAAGTGGGACCACACATCATCATCCCCGCACCTATGGGTCGGCGGTGCCCCCACAGAAGTGGGACCACACAGCTTCATCACCGCAGACTATGGGTCGGCGGTGCCCCCACAGATGTGAGGCCACCGTTTCATACCCGCATGTGTCACCCGTGGAACCAGCAGCCTGATACTCGTGGGATACCCGAGGAGACCCACAGGTGGTCTCCAGAGGTCCCACGCAGAACCACGGAACAAACCCTAAATGTAAAAAAAATAAACCTGGCCTATACATTCAATACATACACCCCCCCGCCCCCAACACCTACAGTACAATAATGTGCAAAATAACTATTATCCAGATATAGATAATAAATTAATTGCCCATTATTAAAAACATTAACTAGCATTTTCAAATAAATAAAGTACTACTGACCTCATCAATAAGAAGTCTCCGTTGCCAGCGACATCCTTGTCTTGCCCACAAAATACATAGCAAATACAAAGCCAATACATTGCAAATACATTCAGATATCAATTAACCCCTTAAACACCTTATAAGATAATAACCGCAAAGGTAATTAAGGGGTTAAGCCACACTGGCCCGATACCCACCCTTCACCCATGTCACATTATTGTACTGTAGGTGTTGGGGGGTGGGGGGGTGTATGTATTGAATGTATAGGCCAGGTTTATTTTTTTTACATTCAGGGTTTTTTCCGTGTTTCTGCGTGGGACCTCTGGAGACCACCTGTGGGTCTCATCGGGTATCCCACAGGTATCAGGCTGGTGGTTCCACGGGTGACACATGCGGGGATGAAGCGGTGGCCTCACATCTGTGGGGGCACCGCCGACCCGTAGTCTGCGGGGATGAAGCTGTGTGGTCCCACTTCTGTGGGGGCACCGCCGACCCATAGGTGCGGGGATGATGATGTGTGGTCCCACTTCTGTGGGGGCACCGCGGACCCGTAGTGAGCACTCGTGAGTTCCCCAGACCCCCGTGGGAACCACCCGAGGCCCCGCAGACACCTGTGGGTCTGACCCGGTGCTCCCAAACATCCGCGGGCCTACCATGGGGACCCAATTGTGGCCCACAGTGACCCATAGAGACCACCTGGGGGCCATGGTGCTGGCGGGACCCACCAGCAGGCCTCCAGAATCTGTTTGAAAAGGGCTGCTGGTACCCTGTAGGTCTGTCCAGGTGCCCCGCCAGCCCACCGGGGACTCGCGTGGGGCTGTGTTATGAACACTGTTTGTAAAAGGATAAATCTTGTATTTATGGGGGGGCACAGGGGGTGGGTAATGTATTTAATAAATATAATGATGTTTATTGTGGGCCTGTGTATTGTTTTTATTGTGGGTACTGGGGGGTGGGGGGGGTTCCCCCAACAGTATGTGGGTAGGCCTCCCTTGTGGGTAGTGGGTGAGGGTGGTTAGGCCTGACGGGGTGGGGGGTTAGTGTGGGAGGGAATGTAGGCATCCCGAGTGGTGGGTGAGGGTGGGTTAACCCCTTAATGACTGTAGCGGTTAATAACCGCTATGGTGATTGAGGGGTTAGGGGACATTACTTTGGGTGTTTTAATTTTTGTCTCTGTTTTGCAGCAGCGGAGGGGCCATGGGCAGGTGGGTAGTGGGTTGTGGGTGTGGGTGTGGTTAAGCCTCATGGTGTGGGCCATTGGCAGTGAGGCGCTGCATTATATTTACACGGGATCCCCCTCCCCCTCCCCACATTTAAATACACTGCACTCACAGAAACACAGGCAGGGAGATTTAACAGACACATTAGGGGGAGGGGGCTTTACACAGATTAGTCAAGGTAGGGAAGTTTAACCGACACAATAGGGGGAGGGGGGCTTAAACCTTCCTGCCTTGACTGTAATCTGTGTAACAGACACAATAGGGGGAGGGGGCTTTACATAGATTACAGTCAAGGCAGGGAGGTTTAACACACACATTAAAAATATGTATTTAATGTATTTATTGTTTATGTATTTTAAATACACAGGGGGTGTACTGTATGTTGTTTATTGCAATGTTTATTGGGGGCAAATGTCCCCAATAAACATGCTATTCGGCCTTAACTCTTCATTGCCTTAGCGGCTACCAGCTATGGTAATGAAGCAGCATTTCTGTATTTTAATAATATTGTGCAGGAGCAGGGGGTCCCCTGAGCTTTGATTTCTGGCTCAGAGACCCCCTGCTCACTCTACAATATTATTAAAATACATTCATGCTGCTTCGTTACCATAGCACATAGCCGCAAAGGTAAGGAACGGGTGTTTATTTATATATGTGCTTTATTTATACTGTAGATGTGCAGAGGGTCTCCGGAGATGAACCGCTGTGGTTTCAGGTCGGGGGACCCCCTGCTCCCCGAGATACAGCCCCCTTTATGGGGTGCCGGTATCCCTATGCTTGGTTTACATGCCACGGTAACGTGATTGGGACCTTTAAATGCAGAGGGATACCGGCACCTCATAAAGGGGGCTGTGTCTCGGGGAGCAGGGTGCCCCAGACCTGAAACCAACGCGGTTCAGCTCCGGAGACCCCCTGCACATCTACACTATGAATAAAAATTTATTTTAAATGTATTTATTTATATTCATGTATTTATTTATTTAATTAGATTTATTTATTTTTTGGGCGGCTGCTGTGTGTGAATTTTTTTTATTGTGGGTAGCGGGGGTGGGTGAAGGGGGTATTAGCCCCAATGGTGGTTGTTTAGGGGTTGCGGGGGGTAGCAGGAGGGGTTAACCCCTTCATGACCGTAGCGGTATTAACTGCTACGGTCGTGAAGGGGTTAAGTGCACCCGCAACCCCCCCGCAAGTCCTAAACTCACACCAAGGGCAAAATACCCCCTTCACCCACCACCGCTACCCACAATAAGCGGGAACGGTGGGTTAACCCTTTCATTGCCTTAGCGGCTATCAGCTATGGTAATGAAGCAGCATTTCTGTATTTTTAATAATATTGTGCAGGAGCAGGGGGTCCCCTGAGCTTTGATTTCTGGCTCAGAGACCCCCTGCTCACTGTACAATATTATTAAAATACATTCATGCTGCTTCGTTACCATAGCACATAGCCGCAAAGGTAAGGAACGAGTGTTTATTTATATATGTGTTTTATTTATACTGTAGATGTGCAGAGGGTCTCTGGAGCTGAAGCGCTGTGGTTTCAGGTCGGGGGACCCCCTGCTCCCCGAGATACAGCCCGGGATACCGGCACCTCATAAAGGGGGCTGTATCTCGGGGAGCAGGGGGGCCCCGGACCTGAAACCAACGAGGTACAGCTCCGGAGACCCCCCGCACATCTACACTATGAATAAAAATGTATTTTAAATCATTTTTAATGTGCCGATGTTTGCGCAGAGAGAGCAGCGGATCTCTCTCTGCTGCAAACACATCTCGCCCCCGCCGGCCCATAGTATCATTGATGTGCATATACAGTACTGTATGTGTACAGTACTGTATGTTAGGGGTTATAGGGGTTGTTGTTATACAGTATATATATATATATATACTGCATTACAATTCATGAATTTATGCCATCTGGCGGACACGCGAAGCATTGCAGCCTATTAAATCCTGAACCATTATCAATTAACACATCAACCGCGCGTCAGCCAGGCATGACCCGTGGCTGGGAACGCAAAAGAAATGCGGCATGCTCCAGGTGAACAGCGTCGCATTCCAGGAACAAGCCAGGGACAAACCGGTGATTTGTTAGAATAAAGTCTGCCGCAGCAGTATATCCCTTTATACCTTTCCTTTTCAAAAATATGTCCAATATTCTTTTGAAGATATCTATTGTATCTGCCTTTACTGTCTCCATGGGTAATTAATTCCACATTTTAACTCCCCTTTCTGTTAAAGAACCTTTTCCTCTGTTTCTGGTGAAATCTCCTTTTCTCCAACCTTAAGATATGACCATGTACTGTATCATTTGTACTGTGTCACGGGAGACCAGGGATTTACATCTTTTATACCGGGATCATATCGCTGAGAAAAACCAAGAAGTTAAACAAATTGCGATTTATTCCTTAACAAACGTACACACAATGGATTACAATATACAGGAGAAAACACACTTACTGGGGGTCTGGGCTACAAAACTAAACTTAACTAATTGAAATAGCCCATAAAACAAAGTCTTTAGGTTGACCGGGACTTAGCCCAAAAAGTCCTGGAACTCAAATCGGCATGAAGTTCCTGACGCCACTGCTGTATCTCTTCCGGAGATGTCAAAATCCCTTGACGGGGAGATAGTACCAAACGTCCTGGTACTCTTTTCAGCGCGTAGTTCCAGCCGTGACCGCAATGTTCTTTTTCAGAACTTGGTCCTGAAAAGTGGGATAGCCGTTTGTACTGCCCGTGGGATGAATAGTTCTTTTGAAAGCTCCTTGTACTGTCCCCGAATATATTTGTATATAGTTATCATATCCCCTCTTAGCTGCCTCTTTTCTAATGTGAATTAATCTAATTTAGCTAGCCTCTCCTCATAAGTTAGATTGTACATCCCCTTTATTCATTTGGTGGCTCTTCTCTGCACTCTCTCTAGTTCCATAATGTCTTTTCTTAGGATTGGTGCCCAAAATTGTACTCCATATTCAAGGTGTGGCCTTACTAATGCTTTATAAAGGGGCATCATTATTTACTTCCCTTTCATCCATTGCCTGTTTGATGCAAGATAAGATCTTGTTTGCTTTTGCAGCTACTGAATGACTTTGGGCACTATTGCTAAGCCTGCTGTCTACAAGCACTCCTAAATCCTTCTCCATCAAGGATTCCCCCAATTTATCCCCATTTAATTTGTAAGTCGCCTTTCTATGCTTGCATCCCAAATGCATAACCTTACATTTATCTGTATTAAACCTCATCTGCCATTTACCTGCCCACGTTTCCAGTCTTTCCAAGTCCTTCTGAAGATAAATTACATCCTGCTCTGATTCTATTAACTTACACAATTTAGTATCATCAGCCAAGATGGAGACTTTGCTCTCAATGCCAACCTCAAGGTCATTAATAAATATGTTAGAAAAGCAGGGGTCCCAGTACCGATCCCTGAGGTACTCCACTCACGACTTTAGCCAAATCTGAAAAGTTCAATTTATGACAACCCTCTGTTGTCTGTCCTTTAACCAGTTTTCAATCCAGGTGCATATATTATTACCGAGTCCAATTTTCTTTATTTTGTACACCAACCTCTTGTGTGAAACCGTATCAAAAGCCTTTGCAAAATCTAAGTAGACCATATCAACTGCATTATCCTGGTCTAAATTCCTACTTATCTCCTCAAAGAAACAAATAAGGTTAGTTTGGCATGGTCTATCCTTCATAAATCCATGCTGACTATTACTAATAATTTTGTTTTCTATTAGGTATTCCTGAATATTATCCCGTATTAAACCTTCAAGTAGTTTCCCCACTATTGAAGTCAAGCTTACAGGTCTGTAATTTCCCGGTTGTGATCTAGCTTCCTTTTTAAATATAGGCACCACATCTGCTTTACGCCAATCTTGTGGTACTGAGCCTGTGGAAATTGAGTCCTTTAATATTAAATATAATGGTTTGGGTATTACTGAGCTTAACTCCTTGAAACTCTTGGATGTATGCCATCGGGGCCTGGTGCCTTATTTACTTTAATTTTTTCAAGTCGCTTATGAACTTCTTCCTCAGTTAACCAATTGTTCGTTAATATGGAGGTTGTGGCTTCCTTCTGCGGCACAACTATTGAACTTAATTCTTCCCTGGTAAACACAGAGGCAAAGAATTTGTTTAATACCTCTGTTTTTTCCCTATCTCCAATAATCTGCCTACCCATCTCACACTGAAAGGGTCCTATATTTTCTTTTCTCATTTTTTTGTTATTAAGGTACTTAAAAAAACTTTTTAGGGTTGACCTTACTTTCTATTGCAATCCCTTTTTCATTATCCATTTGTGCTAATTTGATTGCCCTTTTGCATTTTTTGTTATATTCCATATAATTCTGATACGATGTCTCTGTTCTTTCTGACTTATCTAAACGCCTTCCTCTTCTTGTCCATTTCCTCCCCTACCTGTTCATTTAGCCACACTGGTTTTGACTTATTTCTTTTATACTTTTACCCAAGGGTATATATACACTGATAAGTGTGCTTTTCTAACAATGTTTTAAAGACTGCTCATTTATCTTCTACATTTTTCCCTGTAAAAACATCATCCCAGTGTATTACTTGTAGATTAGACCTCAATTTATTAGAATCTGCCTTTGTAAAGTTTAAGGTCTTTGTTGAACCCAAGTAATCTGTTTTTTTGATAATTTATTTCAAATGAGACCATGTTATGATCACTGTTACCAAATGTTCCAGGACTTGAATATTTGTTTTTACTTCTACATTGTTTGATATGACCAAATCCAGAACAGCCCCTCTCCTGGTTGGTTCCTCAATAATTTGGGTCATATAATTGTCTTTAAGCACCCCCAAAAACCTGTTTCCTTTTGTTATAACGCTAATCTCATTGCCCCAGTCTATGTCTGGATAATTAAAATCCCCCATTATGCAAACATGACCCAGTTTTGATGCCTTCTTCATTTGCAAAATTATTTAACTTCCTCAATCTCACAGATATTTGGTGGTTTATAGCATATTCTCACAAACATTTTCTTTATACTTTTACCTCTACTGCTAATTTCTATCCACAAAGTCTCTACATTTTCATCATTCCCTTCATAGACATCATCCCTTATAATTGGTTTTAAATCCGGTTTAACATATAAACATACTCCACCTCCTCTTCTATTTGTTCGATCCTTCCAAAAAAGGGAATAACCCTCTCACTTAACTGTCCAGTCATGAGTTTCATCCCACCATGTTTCAGTAATGCCTATGATATCACACTGCTCCCTTGCAGCTATTAATTCAAGCTCCCCCATTTTATCTGTCAGGCTTCTTGCATTAGCAAGCATGCATTTAAGTTTTTTTTCAGTCTGTACTATTATCTTATCTGCTCCTTCCTTTCTGCGCCCACTTGTTTTAGTCTTTAGACGTTTTCTAGTATTATCTGTATTTACTATGGGTGTCTCACTGCTTGTCAAATTCACACTTGCCCCCATTCTACCTCCTTACCACCTTGTATCCTCCTCTATTCCATTTAGTTCATTACCTGTTTCATTCCCCTCCCCCCTCCATCCTAGTTTAAAATCTGCTCCAACCTTTTTAGCAATCTCCCCCCTAGCACAGAAGATCCCTCTTCATTGGGATGCAATCCGTCCCTAGAATATAGATGGAACTCTCAGAAAAGGAGTCCCAGTGCTCTAAAAACCCAAACCCCTCCATCCTGCACCACTTTCTTAGCCATGCATTAACCTCCCTGATCTCTGACTGTCTTCCTGCGGTAGCGCATGGCACAGGTACTATGTCAGAAAAAACTACCTTGGAGGTCCTTGCCTTAAGCTTTCATTAATGAAATACTCTAACCAATCCAAGACTGGGAACTTTACAACCAGCCAATCAGAGGGCTGCCCGTCTTCCAAAGCCGAGCAAGCCGTTCTTTTGAATACAACGAGGGCATGCGTGAGTTTGTCGCCCTAACCACTTGTTATTCCGCTGGGTTTGGTGCCGCCAAGTCTTGGAAGGCAAATGCTAGCCGCGATGGGCGGCATTGTTTCCCGGACGTGGGTACTCCACCTAACCATCCTGCCCATATGGCTTTAACACCTCTGACAGTATCTGAAAAAGATACTTAGCATCAATCTCAGTGCTGTAGCTCCTTCCCTTAAGGAAATCTAATTTTCTTTAGAAAAAGAAAATGCTTGGGCACACTCTTAGGGCTGTATCTCTTTCCTTTACTGAAACTCGGACATATGTTTCATAAAATCTCACGCAACTTAAAATATAGTTGGAGAAACGCCCAGAACCTCTATACTGATTCTGGGGTTCCTTGGCATATACTTGGGGCCCCTCAATAACTTAGGGAACCTTGACTGTACCCGGGATATACAAATCCCTATGCCCTCTTTTATCTCTCTGGTCTGTGCTGAAACCCGCAGGGAAACCTGGCGGTGAGTTGCGTAACTATTTTCAAGGGAGAACGTTGACCGGGGTGATGTGTTTATATGCTCGTAGGAACCAGTCTGCTAGGAGTAAAGTCCAGTGTTTCCGCTGCGGCAAGATGGGCCACCTCGCCCCATTCTGTCCAGTCAAAAAGAAGGTGACCACAAGGACTGGGAAATCCATGTTGTGCAGCACCTTGACAGCTGAAACCGCTCCTGTGTCAGAAGAGGCCGCGGCCCCAGCATCCACTGGAGCGCCGGCACGGCCCCAGGTGGGTGGCCGCATCGGACCCATGGCCATTGTGAAGGTTGTCATTGAAGGCATCTACGCGTCAGCATTACTGGACACTGGTTCGCAGGTAACCATTGTATATCGATCATTCTATGATCAACACCTTCACCAGTTGCCCCTGCTGTCCGCAGACGCTATGAGGTTGCGAGGGTTGACCCATGAAGACAACCCGATTGATGGAGTGGTACTGGTTCATCTGGATATTCCACAGCTGAATACCGGCAAGCATCACCCCATGGAGGTGGAAGCGTTGGTGTGCCCTGAACCACAAGAACACCCCAGTGCTCCTATAATCATGGGAACCAATACCGACATAGTACAGGCAGTGATCCATATGTACTTACAGGAGGCGGGCGAACTACCGTTAGTGGCGCTAGCAGCATATCCTGTGTTGCGGGAAGAATGTTGTAGGATTGCTGCCCAAGAAGAGCATGGAGTCCTTTACAATATTGATTATGGATTGACTAAGATTCCACCAGGGGGAGGAAAGATGATGACTTCTACCTGTTGCTATCTGGAAAGAAACAAAGCAGATAGGCTGTTCTCGCTGGAAACTACTGCGGAAGACGACCAACAGCGTGGATACAAACTGTTAGCCCAGGTGAGGGAATGGCCGGCTAAACTACAGAATAGAGTACAGGTGTACGTACAGAACATCTCTCCCTATCCCATGCCTATCGACTATGAGCAGCAGCTGGGAATAATATATCCAGTCACTCCTGTGGAGAAGATGGAAGTACAGTCGCAAGCCGCTGCTGTATCCCTAGCCGTCCCTCAACTTACGTTTGACTTTGGGGATTATCCTTGACGAAAGAGTGGAAAGAGAGGGTACAGGCCAAGTTTGAAGCAAGGCGAGGGGTATTCTCCACCAGTGATATGGATGTGGGATGTAGCCGCAGTGCTCAGCATACCATACGGCTTAGCGATACGACCCCCTTTCGACAAAGGTCCCGTCACATTGCTCCAAGGGATGTGGAAGATGTGAGGAAGCTACTACAAGAAATTGCATTGTTATAGGCAGCTGGCATTGTTATGGGATCTCGTAGCCCATACGCATAGCCTATCGTGGTGGTGCGAAAGAAGAACGGGTCAGTACGGCTATGTGTGAACTACATAACCTTGAATAATCGTACTGTACCAGATCAGTATACACTTCCTCGGATTGAAGATCTCTTAAATGCCCTGTCAGGGAAACAAGTGGTTTAATGAGTTGGATCTGAGGTCTGGGTACTACCAAGTGCCGATGAACTCCGACGATCAGGAGAAAACAGCTTTAGTTTGCCCGTTAGGATTTTACCAGTTCACGCGTATGCCTCAAGGGATATGCGGTGGCCCAGCCACTTTTCAGTGCCTAATGGAAAAGACAATTGGGGATATGAACCCCAGAGAATGCTTAGTGTATCTGGACAATATTATAGTGTTCGGGAAGACGCTGGAGTAGCATGAAGAAAGGATGATAAAAGTGCTGGATCGACTCAGCACCGAAGGACTCAAGCTGTCAATGGATAAGTGTCGGTTTTGCCGCACCTCGGTGACCTATGTGGGTCATTGTAAGTGGACGTGTGCAGAGGTGTGCAATGGAGACTTTTTTAAGGTGAAATTAAATAAGGCTTTTATTGCGCCTGTTTCTTTAACACAAGAAAATCATCCAAACGTATGCAAAATAAGGGGTCAAACAAAACTTCTGTTCCACTTGGGAGTATTTCTAGTGAAACCTATGCAATCCACAACTCCCTTTAGATTAGCATGTCTCCCAGCCCCAAACATATATCTTGATATGTGCAGATATACAAAAAGTCTTAGAAAGGAAAGTCTTATCTGTCTCTTGTAGGGAAAGGCTTCTTTGTTCTCCAGGTTTAGAAGTACTTTCCCCTGTGTCTTGCAGGCAGCGTGCAGTTTCTTCTGGCAGGCTCAAGACGTCTGTTCCTAAGGTCAGTCCCACAATTTGTGAGACTCAGGAAAAATCTCACTTCCTGTCTCAAAGGCAGGCTTTTATAAGAAACCTAATCAGCCAGGTGGTGTTGGTTAATTGACTACCAACAGTAAAACCACCACACTGCTGGATTAGAGGCACATTTCCTGGACAGGGATAAATCCCCTGTTACAGTCATATTGTCTCTGCAGAAGGAATATCTACGGACCCCGGGAAGAGAGAGGCAGTGGTGAACTGGCCGCGACCCAATAATGTCATGGAATTACGCTCCTTCCTGGGGTTTTGCGGGTACTACCGAAGGATAGTGGAAGGCTACTCATGCAAAGCGAAGATTCTTAACAACCTTCTCAAAATCTACCCTGAGGATACGGGTCGGAAAGCCGCTTCCGCTCAAGCACCCTTTGGGGACAAGTGGACTTCTGCGTGCGAACAGGCGTTTCTGGGGTTGAAGACAAATTTAACACAGGCTCCGGTGTTGGCCTATGCAGATTCTGATCGGCCATATATTCTACATGTTGATGCCAGCTTTAACAGTTTAGGAGCTGTGCTGCACCAGAAGTATGATACGGACTTAGGCCCGTGGCCTATGTTAGTCGGAGTTTAACGCCCAGCGAACAGAACTATCCTGTACACAAACTGGAGTTTCTAGCTCTCAAATGGGCTATTGTGGACAAGCTGCATGACTACTTGTATGGAGTCACATTTGAAGTTAGAACGGATAAGAACCCGTTGATATACATCAATACCTCTGCTAAGTTGGATGTGACAGGCCACCGCTTGCTAGCAGCGCTTCAAAATGATCAATTTACACTTAAGTACAAACCTGGCCCTATGAACATTGGCGCTGATGCCCTATCTCGATGACCGGGACTAAATCCTACTCCTGATGAGAGTGTTTGGGAAGAGATTCCGGGACCAGGAGTAAGGGCCTTGTGCTCCGTAGCAGCGGTGGTGCAAGACAGAGTGGCCTTCTCGGAATTGAGGATAGTGGATTCCTTAGGGTGTCAAGCAAAGGCTATCCCAGGAGCGTACCATCATCCGGAAGGCATGAACATCACCCAAGATAAAATTATTGCCTGGAAGGATCTGGTACAATATCAAATTCACGACCCAGTGGCCGGAATAGTTCGTCAAGCTCTTCAACAAGAAAATCCTTCGGTGATTTAAACTGGCCCCTAAAGAAATGGTGGCCCTGTTAATGAAAGAAATGAACAAGTTCGAGCTGGATAACTGTCTATTGTATAGGGTAGTGCCATATCACAACCATCCAGATAGACGACAGTTGTTCCCACCCAAGATCCTGTAGCCTATGGTTCTCTGAGCATTACATGATGACCATGGTCATCTTGATGTTGACAAAACATTTGTTTTACTTCGTGGCCGCTTCTTTTGGCCCAAAAGGAGAGAGTCTGTGGAGCTACACTGTAGGCAGTGTTCCGGCTCTATACAACGAAAGACGCTACCAACCTGGGCTGCACCCATGGCCCATCTGAAGAGTTCAGGACCCATGGACCTGGTGTGTATGGACTTTCTTTGCATCGAACCTGACACTTGAGGTATCAGAAATGTACTGGTGATCACAAATCACTACACCAGATATGCCCAAGCATTCCCTACCAAAGACCAACGGGCTGTGACTGTAGCTAAAGTCTTATGGGAGAAGTACTTCCTTCATTATGGACTGCCAAATCGATTGCATTCAGATCAAGGCCGGGACTTTGAAAGTAATCTTATACGAGAATTGCTTAAGTTGCTGAGTATCACCAAGTCCTGGACGACACCTTATCACCCAGAAGGAGACGCTATGCCTGAACGGTTCAACCGAATGCTGCTCGACATGCTGGGTACCCTGAAAGGCTCACAAAAGACTGAATGGAGTAAGCATGTAGAGACCTTGGTGCATGCTTATAATTGTACTCGCCATGAGTCCACTGGGTATACGCATTATTTCCTGATGTTTGGACGAGAAGCTCGGCTACCAGTGGATGTACGTTTGCGGATATCTACCGATGGGGTATCCAACAGGACGCATTTCAAGTATGTGCAAAGGCTACAAGACAGTTTGCAACAGGCATATAAATTGGCAGAGAAAGCTTCGGCTCAGTTAAATGAGAGTAATAAGAGACGCTACGATAATAAAGTGAGGCATAAGGAAATTCGTCCAGGGGATGCTGTCCTTCGCAATCTGGGCGTCCCGGAAAGCATATACTGGCCGACCGTTGGAGAGATGGTGAATATGAGGTGGAGTCGCAGATGTCTGGCCTCCCGGTGTACCGTATAAAAGACTCAGAAGGCCGGGTAAAGGTATGGCATAGGAACCATCTACTCCCTATACCTCAAATAGGAGATGAAGATCTGGAAATAATAGCTGTTTCTCTAGATGGGGAGCCAAACTCAACAGAGGTTGATCCAGAGACTGTAAATAATACCACCTCTGAGGACTCTATGGAAGGAACCTCTCAAATTGGCCTTCCGACCACTGGGGCATCTCCCGAAGGAGCTACGGGTAAAGGGCCCCATGGTCAAACACCAGATGAGGTGACTCCAGTGAGTCAGCCTTTAGATCCACAGAGCCCATGCTTTGTGCCTCAAAGAGACTGTGTAGAAACATTGAGCTCCTCAAGGGAAGAGACTGACTTACAAAGTGAGATTACAGTAGTTACTCTCCAGAGGGAGTGACTGAAGAGCAGCTGCGTAGAAGCCAAATAGTTGGTCAACCTCCCATGAGAATGACTTATGATCAATTCGGGGCACCCCATTATAAGGCTCAGCAGTGGGCTCGCAGTAGAGTGAGATCTGTGATTGGAATGTTCAATGAAATGTATAATCTCATGTAGAGTATACAGTGATAAGTTGTATTTCTATATATGGATTTTTATTGTGTAAATATGTGTGATATTCGTTTACGTTCCCAAGCGGGGCCATTGGATTCCACCAGGGGGAGAGTGTAGTGGTGTTCCCCTGGCCCCCTTTGTACCTCCGCTTCAGGGGCGATCACGGGCACTGTCAGGGGTGAGCGGCAGACCCGCCGGCACTTTAGGAAGGTGGGGGCTGAGCAGGGAGCGTCCCGGAGGTTCTGCGGCGGCCCGATAGCACAGGGTGCCGCCATGTTGTGTCTGGCACATGCGCAGTACCTATGCACGATGGGAGGACTGAGGAAGTTCGCGCATGCGCAGTGAATAGCGCGCGAAGACTGGCAAATAGGAGAAAGGCTCTGAGCTGGGACTAAAATTCCCATGAGCCTCAGTAGGGGCATGTGATGCCAGGGAGCGAATAGGAGAGGAGGATTTGCTGGCAGGCAGGAAAGGGAAGCGTGGGGAAGAGACCACGCTAGCAGAGGGTCCTGGAGGAGCAAGGGAAGAGGAGGTGTGTGTTGCAGGGAGTCAGTGACCCACTGCATAGGCCAGAGATTCCCCTTCGGCCCTAGTGCAGACCCTGAGTCACCACCAGCTTGTGGTGCTGCAGGGAACAGCCATAGATAGGGACAGCATACCCTTTACTGAAGTAGCAGACAGGGACACAGTATTCTTCCTGCGCTGCTGTGCTGCCAGTGGCTTGGGATCAAGCTGCTGGAGTCAAGCAACTACTCGTGAGAGACAACGCTGGATCGGCGGATCCTTTGCGAAGTACTGTTACCGGCTGCTGGAGCGGTCGAAGTTAGTATATAAGTGCACCAACACCGGTACCTGCAGGCGCTGATCCCACCATGGGGAGGGTTCTTTGCGGACACTGAGGGTTAAGTGACCAAGGGACTGGTCCAGTACATTGGACACGGTGTGGGCGCACACGGTGGTGGGTAAAGGACATTATTCCAAGGTGGAGTGTGGCAAGGCCATTGATATCTAATTATTGCATTGCTATATATATATGTATGCACTGTGGTTATATGGGTGATACTGTATGTGTATGTTCATGCTCTGCATTCAATTAATAGTAAAAGGTTACAACGTGGATTATTATCATTATTCTTGTCCAGGGGAATCTTACTTATTGGGGATCCTGGGCAAGTGGATCCGCTGCCAAGTACATATTGTTACCCCAGGCTCCCAGTTAGCGGAGGCCCAGATCTCGCTGAGCCAGCAGGTATATAAAGCATTAGTAGTCTCTCTATATCAGCAGGAAAGAGGGCTACATACAAAAACAATGGTCTTTGTATATCTCATTAGCAAAGGTTAAGTTATTAGATTCAAATAACATGACTCATGTTAAGTGTCTCTAAGAGGTCTTAAAGTACAGAGTCTGAAATATTGGGTTTGCTGGAGAATAGAAATTATATTTAAATTACTTATATTAACATATATTCCAGGTATCTCAGGTATGCTCCTTTTATGCACAGATATTTCTTCATCTACTATATATTTCAGAAAGCACTGTATGTCTGCGTCCCAAGGGCCAATCGCATAGCACCTTGGGCCTGTCACTCCGGCTCAGGCCATGCCCGCCCCCGCACACCTCTCATTGGCCTGCGTCCAACACCAATGCCACACTGTCCCACACCTCACTGACTCATTGGCCTGCGTCCAATGCCCGCCCCCGCACACCTCTCATTGGCCTGCGTCCAACACCAATGCCACACTGTCCCACCCCTCACTGAGCTAATACTTCCACACTGTCCCACCCCTCACTGAGCTTTGGGAACGCTTTGCATTTGCAGCACCTACTCCTCTAATCCTCAACCTTCACTGCTCTGGGGCCACGCTTCACAGCTATCAAAACCCTCACTGTCTGCTACCACAGACTGCCCAATCAGGTACAGAATCAGCTACACACAACACCTCCACACAACGCACGATAACACCAAGCACTGCACACACACACATTCACACAACACCAAACACTGCAGACACTGCACACACACACATTCACACAACATTCACACAACACCAAACACTGCAGACTGTCTCTTCAAAACACCACCCTCGCCCCCCCCCCCCCCCGGTCCACGCCACAGATCTCCCTCCGCAACCGCACACCCTCTACATGCCGCGGCCTACAGTCAAACACCATCGTCACCGATCGCCCTCCCGCTACCTCACACACTGTACGGCCCGCGGACCGACCAGCACGCCACAGATCTCCCTCCCGCTACCGCACACCCTCTACATCCCGCGGACTGGGACGCACGCCACAGATCTCCCTCCCGCTACCGCGCCCCTCCCATCTCCCGCTAAACAACATCGCCACCGGCTACCTACTCACTTCGGCAGCGGCCCGCACGGAGCTCTTCCGAATGCCAGCGCACGACACACATCTCCCTCCCGCTACCGCACAACCTCTACGACCCGCTGACCGGGACACACGCCAGATCTCCCTCCGCAACCGCAGACCCTCTACAGGCCGCGGCCTACGTGTGGGGGGGGGCAGTGTGTGTGTGGGGGGGGGACAGTGTGTGTGTGGGGGAGGGGGGGACAGTGTGTGTGTGGGGGAGGGGGGACCGTCTGTGTGTGTGGGGGAGGGGGGCAGTGTGTGTGGGGGAGGGGGAGGACAGTGTGTGTGGGGGGGGCAGTGTGTGTGTGGGGGAGGGGGGACAGTCTGTGTGTGTGGAGGAGGACAGTGTGTGTGTGGGGGAGGGGGGGGACAGTCTGTGTGTGTGGGGGAGGGGGACAGTGTGTGTGGGGGAGGGGGGGACAGTGTGTGTGTGTGTGTGTGTGTGTGTGTGTGTGTGTGTGTGTGTGTGTGTGTGTGTGTGTGTGTGTGTGTGTGTGTGTGTGTGTGTGTGTGTGAGGGGGGGGCAGTGTGTGGGGGAGGGGGGACAGTGTGTGTGGGGGGGGAGACAGTGTGTGTGGGGGGGGGGGACAGTATGTGTGGGGGGGGGGTACAGTGTGTGTGGGGGGAGGGAACAGTGTGACTCCCGGGTAACGCCGGGTCTCTCAGCTAGTGTGTTATATAAAGATGTGTTTGGGATGGTATCTACTATATATTTCTGAAAGCACTGTACAGTATGTCTGCATGGCCTGTATCCCTCAGGCCAATAAGATTGCTCCCTTGGCCCGCCCACCCCCGCACACCTCTCATTGGACTGAGGCGGAGTGACGGGCCACACACACACACACACACACACACACACACACACACACACACACACACACACACACACACACACACACACACACACACACACACACACACACACACACACACACACACACACACACACACACACACACCCCACACCACCCTCAACCCCCCCCACACCACCCCCAACCCCCCCCCCCCTGGCGCCGCTACAGTCAGCGGGGGAGCGGAGCAAGCGCCCGGGACACAACGGGGGACTCTCACCTCACCACCCATAGGCCACTCCCTCACCCGGCTCTTTCCCTCACCCCCCACCCGCTCACACACCCCCCCGCGCCCCCACACACAGACCGCATGCCTCATTGGTCACACTCAGCAACGCTGCCCGCTCCTCGGTGCCGCCGCCGCCTCACCTCTCCTCACATCCCCCCACCCACAGCAAACCCCAGCCTGTGCACCGTGGGGCCAGCGGCGCACGCCCCTCTGCGCCACAGCCTCACCTCAAACGCCCCCCCTCCTCCACCTCAACTCTCGACACATCGAATCCCACCGAGTAACCGACGCCGACACACTGACCGATGCCTCTCACACGTTGCCAGGTACCGCATCATCCCCCCTCTCCTCCTCCACTCCCCCCCCACGGCCGGGCTGGGAAGACGTAACCGACACCACCGCCCCACACAAATTGACAGGTACCTCATCAAACCCCCCCACCCCCGCGGCCGGGAAGACGGGTAGCGCCAGCAGCTGTCACCACAATCACCACCCCCACCCGCAGCGGCGCCAGCAGGTATCAACCCCCCCGGCCGGACCAGCGGCCAGGCCGGGAAGCCAGGAGCGCGAGCAGCTATCAACAACCACCCCCCACCCCCCTTCGCGACAGGGCAGAGGAAAAAGCAGAGGGGGGAGGGGGAAAGGGACACACACACCACAACACATGAAGCTGTAAAGGAGGGGGGAACAGAGCTGGAAAGGGGTCGGGGGACTGGACTGGTAAATGGGGGGGGAGGGAGGGACCGGACCTGTAAAAGGGGGGAGATGGATTGATGGGAACGGGGGACAAACAGAGAGGGGGGAGACAGGAGAAGAGAGAGAGAGGGGGGGAAGAGAGAGAGAGAGGGGGGGGGAAGAGAGAGAGAGAGGGGGGGAAGAGAGAGAGAGAGGGGAGAAGAGAGAGAGAGAGAGGGGGAGACAGGGGAAGAGAGAGAGACAGGGAAAGAGAGAGAGAGGAGAGCAGGAACATTACATCCCGGGCAATGCCGGGTCTCTCAGCTAGTTCTGTATATAGCACCTGGAATTCTAGCAAAAAATGGTCTCTGTCTCCAGGCTTCCTTTATGGTATTCTTCCTTGTTGCTTTCAGGAGGTGGCACTGAGGCGGAAAGGCAGAGCGTCCTAAAGCAAATGAAGGTCCGAACTACACTGAAGAAAGACATGAGTTGGATAAATCACAATTCAGATGATGAGAAGGACGAGTGCCCCAGTCCACTGTAAGTAGTACTCAAAATCTCTGTGGTGTACAGAAAAAAGAATTGGGTAATATTTAGGTTGCTAGTCGTGTATAACAACGAATTAAGGCAAACTAAGGGGTTCATGCAGTAAGCAGCGGAAAGGCAATTCTCGCCACTTTCCCGCCAAAAAAGCCTAACCCTATTCAGTAAGGGGCGAGAAAGTGGCGAGATTAAAAAAAAACGCCAGTTTTGCTGGCGGTTTTTTTTTTCCGCCGGTGGCGGGGCGAGAAGGCACTTTCCGTCAAAAAATCCAACTTTTTCTGCCACGCTGTATTCTAGTAGAGGCGATTAGCTAAGCGGAGCTATTCGCCTCTCTAGAATGGCGTTTTGCTGGCGGATCAGCCACGCCAGAAAAAGATGACTAGTTGCTGCTGAGAGGCAGCGGATGAGTGGCGGATCGGCACTTAGAAAAAATTCAGGCCTTTTTCCTGGCTGGGATTGATGCCGAGGGTCTCCGGAGCTGATACCATTAATACTAGCACCGGAGTCCCCCGGCATGCATCCGAGGCAGGAAAAATGCATTTAAAGCCCACTTCATTACCTTAGCGGCTAACCGCTAAGGTAATGAAGGGGTTAAACAGCCGTGCCAGGTTTATTGTGGGTAGCGGGGGTGGGTGAAGGGGGTATTTGGCCCTTGTTGTTTGTTTAGGGCTTGCGGGGGGGTTTCGGGTGCACTTAACCCCTTCACGGCCGTAACGGTAAATACCGCTACGGTCATGAAGGGGTTAAGGCCTCCCGCTACCCACCCGCAAGCCCTAAACAAACCACCGTTGGGGCTAATACCCCCTTCACCCACCCCCACTACCCACAATGAAAAAAAAAATACACACAACAGCCCCACACTAACTAAATAAATATATAAATAAATATATAAATAAATATATATATATATATATTACCCCAACAACACCTATACCCCCCTAACATACAAAACAGTAATGGGCACAATGACTATTATCCACAAATGGATAATAGTGCAGTTGTCCATTTAAAATACATACAGAACAATATAGACATTAAATACATATAGCACTCACCCATGTGCGGCTGGCACGATGAAGGCCATCCTCATCTTCATCCTGCCCATGCCCCATCCGCTTCTGCAAAACAGACACAAGAATAAAAACATCCACTGTAATGTCCCCTAACCCCTTAATCACCATAGCGGTTATTAACCGCTACAGTCATTAAGGGGTTAACCCACCATCACCCACATACCCTCCCCCACTAACCCCCCCAGCGAATAACCCCTCCCCCCAACACATACAGTACAATAATGTGCCAAATAACTAATATCCACATAGGGATAATACATTATTTGGCCATTATTAAACACATTAAATACCGTAGTAAAATAAAGAAAATTCTACTAACCTCATCAATAAGAAGGCTCCGTCGCCAGCATCATCCTTGGGGTCCGTTGTCAAAATAATAAATATCCAATACATATCAATGACATTAACATACCAATGAACCCCTTAATTACCTTATCGGGTACTAACCTCAAAGGTAATTAAGGGGTGAAGCCATCCTGCAATGGCAACACCACGTATGCATAACATCCTCAATGAATTAAAAAGCAATTTCCTAAACAAATCTCATGTAATCATTCAATCAGAAGCCTCAAATGCCACTTAAAACATTGCATTTACAGTGTATACATGTAGCATAACATGTAAACTACATGTACACGCTGCAAATCAATGTTAACAATACAATAATCCAACTAAAATAGCCTGACATCACAAGAAGTATATTATTTAATCCAATAAAGTCACCATCAATGAATTAACAGACATGAATTACATCCCTAAACAATTAACATACCATCCATACCAATTACACAATTAACTACAGCTATCGTTACAGAGAACAAGTTCAAAACATACCAAAAAGTACACCAAAAATAACTATATACTAAAGCAACTCTCAACAGGACCTACAGTACAGCATAGAAGCCCAAAAATTACATCTCTCTCTTACTAAAATACATTTAACACACATCTAAGCATAGCAGCATAGCCAAAATCATTTACAATAGGGCAAATCAAGCTTTTACAACACTATCATTTCTTACCCTGTATGTATATATCTCTCTAGACATATATACATACATACATGCAGTGGCAAGAAATGATATGCATAAAAAAAACCACATGTTAAAAAAGCTTTGAAAAAAATTAACAAGTTAAATAAAATACATTTCTTTAGTTAACTTACCATTACTTGGCCCCACCGACTCCCGTTGAACACCTTACTCACGAACCAATCCACGATCAGGAACCCATAAAAAAAAAACCATAAAATAATAAACTTTAAAATAATAAAACATGACAGTCCAGGGGTCTTCTAGTTGTAATCCATCTTCATCTGTATTCTTCTACCTTCTTCCGGGGTCTTCTCCCTGTCTGCGGCCACGCTCTGGTCTTCTTTCTTCTCCGGAGGTCCTTCCTCCTCGGCGTCTTGCTTCAAAATGAGACGACATAGGCTTTTAAAGGCCTATAACGTCACATTTTCGTCAACCATGTGTTTTGGCTGATGTAAAAAAAATTGATGACGTCACTTAAAGGGAATGAAAGCACAGCCAATCAGAATGGCTTTGCTTCAATTGTCTTTAAGATGACGTCATGAAAAGACACATGGCCGTCCACACATGGTACGGTAGCCAATCAGAGCGTGGGAACTCCATCCCTACTCTGATTGGCTCTAGTACCATGTGACAGAGGCTTGGGGGAGAAAGGCTGTGACGTCAATGAAAACCTGTCTCATGGTACTAGAGCCAATCAGAGTAGGGATGGAGTTCCCACGCTCTGATTGGCTACCGTACCATGTGTGGACGGCCATGTGTCTTTTCATGACGTCATCTTAAAGGCAATTGAAGCAAAGCCATTCTGATTGGCTGTGCTTTCATTCCCTTTAAGTGACGTCATCAATTTTTTTTTACATCGGCCAAAACACATGGTTTTCACGGCCCAATCAGGGCCGTGGGAACCATATGACGAAAATGTGACGTCATAGGCCTTTAAAAGCCTATGTCGTCTCATTTTGAAGCAAGACGCCGAGGTGGAAGGACCTCCGGAGAAGAAAGAAGACCAGGGCGTGGCCGCAGACGGGGAGAAGACCCCGGAAGAAGGTAGAAGAATACAGATGAAGGTGGATTACAACTAGAAGACCCCTGGATTGTCGTGTTTTATTATTTTAAAGTTTATTATTTTATGGTCTTTTATTTTATGGGTTCCTGATCGTGGATTGGTTCGTGAGTAAGGTGTTCAACGGGAGTCGGTGGGGCCAAGTAATGGTAAGTTAACTAAAGAAATGTATTTTATTTAACTTGTTAATTTTTTTCAAAGCTTTTTTAACATGTGTTTTTTTTTTATGCATATCATTTCTTGCCACTGTATGTATGTATGTATATATGTCTAGAGAGATATATACATACAGGGTAAGAAATGATAGTGTTGTAAAAGCTTGATTTGCCCTATTGTAAATGATTTTGGCTATGCTGCTATGCTTAGATGTGTGTTAAATGTATTTTAGTATGAGAGAGATGTAATTTTTGGGCTTCTATGCTGTACTATAGGTCCTGTTGAGGGTTGCTTTAGTATATAGTTATTTTTGGTGTACTTTTTGGTATGTTTTGAACTTGTTCTCTGTAACGATAGCTGTAGTTAATTGTGTAATTGGTATGGATGGTATGTTAATTGTTTAGGGATGTAATTCATGTCTGTTAATTCATTGATGGTGACTTTATTGGATTAAATAATATACTTCTTGTGATGTCAGGCTATTTTAGTTGGATTATTGTATTGTTAACATTGATTTGCAGCGTGGACATGTAGCTTACATGCTATGCTACACTGGCGACACACTTTATTCGAGCTTGGCTAGTCCCACGAATTCGGGTATACCCGGGTGTATTGAGGTTTGTGACTGTTTTCTGCCCGAGTGCATTGAGTTATTTTCCAAGCAGGGATTGAAGCATTTTATTCCCGCTGGCTGCAATACTGCACAGTATATATATATATACTGCATTACAATTCATGAATTTATGCCATCTGGTAGACACGCGAAGCATTGCAGCCTATTAAATCCTAATCATTATCATTTAACAGATAAGCCGCCCATCAGCCAGGCATGAACCCAGGCTGGGAAGGCAAATGCAACGGGGCTTGTCAGAGGTGAGGAGTGGCGCATTCCAGGTATCTGCCAGGTACATACCGGGTATTTGCTCGAATAAAGTGTGTCGGTGCAGTACATGTATACACTGTAAATGCAATGTTTTAAGTGCATTTGAGGCTTCTGATTGAATGATTACACGAGATTTGTTTAGGAAATTGCTTTTTAATTCATTGAGGATGTTATGCATACGTGGTGTTGCCATTGCAGGATGGCTTCACCCCTTAATTACCTTTGAGGTTAGTACCCGATAAGGTAATTAAGGGGGTCATTGGTATGTTAATGTCATTGATATGTATTGGATATTTATTATTTTGGCAACGGACCCCAAGGATGATGCTGGCGACGGAGCCTTCTTATTGATGAGGTTAGTAGAATTTTCTTTATTTTACTACGGTATTTAATGTGTTTAATAATGGCCAAATAATGTATTATCCCTATGTGGATATTAGTTATTTGGCACATTATTGTACTGTATGTGTTGGGGGGAGGGGGTATTGGCTGGGGGGGTTAGTGGGGGAGGGTATGTGGGTGATGGTGGGTTAACCCCTTAATGACTGTAGCGGTTAATAACCGCTATGGTGATTAAGGGGTAAGGGGACATTACAGTGGATGTTTTTATTCTTGTGTCTGTTTTGCAGAAGCGGATGGGGCATGGGCAGGATGAAGATGAGGATGGCCTTCATCGTGGCAGCTGCACATGGGTGAGTGCTATATGTATTTAATGTCTTTATTGTTCTGTATGTATTTTAAATGGACAACTGCACTATTATCCATTTGTGGATAATAGTAATGTTGCCCATTACTGTATTGTATGTTGGGTATTTCTGCTATGTTTATTGGGGGCATTTGTCCCCAATAAACATGCTACTATGCGTTAACCCCTTTATTGCCTTAGCGGCTATCCGCTATGGTAATGAAGCAGCAGTAATGTATTTTAATAATATTGTGCGGGAGCAGGGGGCCCCCTGAGCTGAACCGCATTTATTTGTGGCTCAGAGACCCCCTGCTTCCCGAGTTACAGGCCTCGGTTTGGGGCATCGGTTACAGTGTGGACGCCATGTTTATTGCGGGCACGTAGCGTATGGGACGCAATAAAGATGGCGGCGACACTGCCCAGCCGATCACACATTCCGGGGCCTGTAACTCGGGAAGCAGGGGGTTCCTGGTCCACAAAGTGATGCGGTTCAGCTCGGGGGACCCCCTGCTCACTGTACAGTATTATTAAATAAATATTAATGCTGCTTCGCTACCATAGCAGATACCCTGTAAGGTAAGGAACGAGTCTTTATTGATGTATGTGTTTTATTCATAGTGTAGATGTGCAGAGGGTCTCTGGAGCAGAAACGTTTTGGTTTTAGGTCCGGGGACCCCCTGCTCCCCGAGATACAGCCCCTTTTATGGGGTGCCGGTATCCCTCTGCTTGGTTTACAGGTCGCGGTCACGTGATCGGGATCTTTAAACGCTGAGGGATACTGGCACCTCATAAAGGGGTCTGTATCTCGGGAAGCAGGGGGTCCCCGGTCCTGAAACCAATGCGGTTCAGCTCCGGAGACCCCCTGCACATGTACACTATGAAGAAAAATGGTTTTAAAAATAATTTTTAATGTGCTGATGTTTGCGCCGAGAGAACAGCGGATCTCTCTCTGCTGCAAACACAACTCGCCAGGGGACGGCTTCTCGGCAGTTTCTCGCCCAGCAGCCGTCTCGCCACAGGTTACTCGCCATTTCATCAAATGGTGGTGGCGCATTCATTCGCCCCTTACAGCATACAGCCAGTTTAACATGGCGAATTGCTAAACTGGCTAATGCTTTTTTTCGCTGCTTACTGCATGAACCCCTAAGTCACAATAATTATTTACTCTCATTTCTGGGTCTTCCAACAAGACTTAATAATAAAATGGCTATTTTTTCACATTGCTCTATATTTAGCTAACTATCCTTTTATTATATTTGAATATGTTGCCACCATCATAAATCAAAGTGAGTGTGGTAGAATGTATGGTGTTGCACTGAAGTACAAAATGTGATTTTGCTAAGATAGGATCAGATCCTCATCATTCTGCATTGACAATCGAAAATATACAAACTCCCAAATTAGCTTTTTAATTGTTACAATTATTTTACACAGGACTTTGTGTAATAAAGTGTAATAAATACAGTGGCATGGTTTCTTCTCTTCAGTGAAGAAAAGGGTTTCCCATATGCTTTGTATTGACAATATTTATCAATATCAAGTGTAGGGTGGTATAATCAGCAGGATTTTACATAGTTACATAGTAGATGATGAGGCTGGAAAAAGACATACAGGTGGACCGACGAGTATTCGAAAACTTGCCTTAAACTTGCCTTGAAAAATCTGGGGCTATCACCAACAAGATCCAGGTACATGCTGCAAACATTTCAGTGACATTTCTGCAGAGACTAATGGCCCATCGGATTAAAACAGCAGGGGTCCCTGGCAGTCCCATTCAGTTTGATAATAGACCCTTCACATAGGTGGTGAGGGACAAGGAACACAGGGACAGGAAGTGGGAGACAAAACACAAGATATAAGGGGCAGGGTACAAATACGATGGGGGAGGGTAATCAGGGGAGCAACGTCAAACCGTCAGCTTCTCTGCAGTAATAAGTCCTCTCTCTCCTGTGGAATGGGGCTGCTGGAGAGAGAGAGGACTTACTACTGCAGAGAAGCTGACGGTTTGATTCTTTACCTAAATAGCGTTTACACTCCTATTGACTCTGGACTCAAAAGCTTATACTTGACTTTGATTGTACATATTGTTTGATTACTGGGTGCTGCTCTGGTGGTTGGGGATACAGGGTCAGGAGAAGTACCTCGTGGTCCATATAGACCTGAGGGAATGGGCCTGAGGAAGGGGTTTCTCCCCAAAACGTTGCCTCCCTGATTACCCTCCCCCCATCGTATTTGTACCCTGCCCCCTATATCTTGTTTTTTGTCTCCCCCACTCCCTGTCCCTGTCCCTGTGTTCCTTTCCCCCACCACCTCTGTGAAGTGTCTATTATCTTTTACCTGCTTGTGTTACATCACTCCAAATTTATTTTGTATTATCTTGTGCTTGCATTAAATCATTAACTTTTTAGCTTATACCCTGTTTTGAGCATTTTTCCCATAGTCAGTGAGTGCTGGAACTCTAGTTGATATTTTGATATTTATTTTGGGGGGAATTTTGGTCCCCCTCTGTTCAATTTTTTACAACTCTCTGTTGTCTATCCTTCAAAAAGTTTTCAATCCTGGTGCATATATTTTTACTGAGTCCAATTTGCTTTATTTTGTACAACTTCTTTTGTGGAACCATATCAAAAGCCTTTGCAAAATCTAAGTAGACCACATCAACTGCATTTCCCTGATCTAAATTCCTACTTACCTCCTCAAAGAAACAAATAAGGTTAGTTTGGCATGATCTATCCTTCATAAATCCATGCTGACTATTACTAATAATTTTGTTTTCCATTAGGTATTCCGGAATATTATCCGGTATTATCAAGTAGTTTCCCCACTATTGAAGTCAGGCTTACAGGTATGTAATTCCCTGATTGGGATCTAGCTCCCTTATTTAATATACTGCTGCGGCACAGTTTATTCGAGCATTTGCCCGTTCTGTGCCGCAGCAGTAGCCTGGCGCGCCCGAGAGTGACGGGCGCGCGCCGAAGCAGCGGAAGAGCGCCCTCCGATCGGGGCGCTCTCCCTACCGCTGCCGGGTCCGCCGGGTCCCCCGGAACCCCCTGCCGCTGTCCCGCGATCGCGGGACACCAGGGCTCCCTCGGGGAGCCCCTGGACGCGCGTGCAGGGGGCGCACGCTCCCGAAGACGCGTGACCGCGCGTCTATGACGCGCGGCACGCCGAGGGGCGGCCACTAGCAAGCCGGGAAATCTCCCGGCTTGCGGATCTGGCCGCAGTGTAATAAACTGTGTCGCCAGTGTAGGCACCACATCTGTTTTACGCCAATCTCTGGTACTAAGCTTGTGGAAATGGAGTCCCTGAATATTAAATGTAATGGTTTGGCTATTACTGAACTCAACTCCTTGAGAACTCTTGGATGTATGCCATCGGGGCCAGGTGCCTTATTTACTTGCATTTTTTCAAGCCGTCTGTGAACTTCTTCCTCAGTTAACCAATTGCTCATTAATATGGAAGTTGTGGCTTCCCCCTGCGGCACTACAATTGAAGTTGATTCTTCCCTGGTAAACACAGAGGCAAAGAATACAGTACCTCATCTTTTCCCTTATCTCCAATAATCTGCGTGCCCATCTCACACTGAAAGGGTCCTATATTTTCTTTTCTCATTTTTTTTTGTTATTAAGGAACTTAAAGAACTTTTTAGGGTTGATCTTACTTTCTATTGCAGTCCTTTTTTTGCTAATTTGATTCCCCTTTTGCAATTTTTGTTACATTCCTTATAATTCTGATACGATGCCTCCATCCCTTCTTACTTAAAGAATCTAAACTCCTGCCTCTTCTTTTCCATTTCCTCCCCTACCTGTTATTTAGCCACATTAGTTTTGACTTATTTCCTTTATACTTATTACCCAGGAGTATAAACTAATGAGTGTGCTTTTCTAATAATGTTTTAAAGACTGGCCATTTAAGCTCAGTAAAAGCCAAACCATTATATTTAATATTCAAGGACTCCATTTCCACAGGCTAAGTACCACAAGATTGGCGTAAAGCAGATGTGGTGCCTATATTTAAAAAGGGAGCTATATCACAACCGGGGAATTATAGACCTGTAAGCCTGACTTCAATAGTGGGGAAACTACTTGGAGGTTTAATACGGGATAATATTCAGGAATACCTAATACTAATGGAAAACAAAATTATTAGTAATAGTCAGCATGGATTTATGAAGGATAGATCATGCCAAACTAACCTTATTTGTTTCTTTGAGGTGGTAAGTAGGAATTTAGACAAGGGTAATGCAGTTGATGTGGTCTACTTAGATTTTTGCAAAGGCTTTGATACGGTTTCACACGAGCTTGGTGTACAAAATAAAGAAAATTGGACTCAGTAATAATATATTCACCTGGATTGAAAACTGGTTAAAGGACAGACAACAGAGGGTTGTCATAAATGGAACTTTTTCAGGTTGGGCTAAAGTCGAGAGTGGAGTACCTCAGGGATCGATACTGGGACCCCTGCTTTTTAACTTGTTTATTAAAGACCTTGAGGTTGGCATCGAGAGCAAAGTCTCCATCTTTGCTGATGATACTAAATTGTGTAAGGTAATAGAATCAGAGCAGGATGTAATTTCTCTTCAGAAGGATTTGGAGAGACTGGAAACGTGGGCAGGTAAATGGCAGATGAAGTTTAATACAGATAAATGTAAGGTTATGCATTTGGGATGTAAGAGTAAAAAGTCGAATTACAAATTAAATGGGGATAAATTGGGGGAATCCTTGATGGAGAAGGATTTAGGAGTGCTTGTTGACAGCAGGCTTAGCAATTGTGCCCAAAGTCATGCAGTAGCTGCAAAGACAAATAAGATCTTATCTTATTTATTTATTTATAAAATATTTTACCAGGATGTAATACATTGAGAGTTACCTCTCGTTTTCAAGTATGTCCTGGACACAGAGTAAAACAAATAATACATGGTTATCTTGCATCAAACGGGCAAAGGATGGAAGGGAAGTAAACATAATTCTGCCCCTTTACAAAGCATTAGTAAGACCACACCTGGAATATGGAGTAAAATTTTGGGCACCAATCCTAAGAAAATACATTATGGAACTAGAGAGAGTGCAGAGAAGAGCCACCAAATTAATAAAGGGGATGGAAAATCTAACTTATGAGGACAGACTAGCTAAATTAGATTTATTTACATTAGAAAAGAGGCGTCTAAGAGGGGATATGATAACTATATACAAATATATTCGGGAACAATACAATGAGCTTTCAAAAAAACTATTCCTCCCAAGGGCAGAACAAAGGACTCGGGGGCATCCCCTAAGGTTAGAGGAAAGGAGATACCAGCAACAAAGGAAAGGGTTCTTTACAGTAAGGGCAGTTAAATTGTGTAATTCATTACCCATGGAGACTGTGATGGCAGATACAATAGATTTGTTCAAAATAAGATTGGACATCTTTTTAGAAAGGTAAGGTATGCAGGGATATACTAAATAAGTATACATGGGGATGTTGATCCAGGGATTTATCCGATTGCCAAATCTTGGAGTCAGGAAGGAATTTATTTTTCCCCTTATGAGATATCATTGGATGATGTGACTCTTGGGTTTTGTTTGCCTTCCTCTGGATCAATAAGTATAGATATAGGATAAAGTATTTGTTGTCTAAATTTAGCATAGGTTGAACTTGATGGACGTACGTCTTTTTTCAACCTCATCTACTATGTAACTATATTATGCGTTTTAACAAGACATGATCTATTATTATCTGTTGGAACAATGTCATGCACTACTTCTGTACAAGGGGACAAGTTGAGAGTAATGTTTTTGTATTATAGTTATGGTCTTCTGTAATACATATGGTGGTTATCTATATAATACCCACCCTTTAAAAAATAAGTATCTGGGCGCTCTCTCACTGGATCCTAAGAATATATTAAAGGATTATAATATAATCCTTTAATAATAATAATAATATAATATATTATTATTATTATTAAAGGATGGATACTTCCTTCTCAAGGGGTAAATGAACCCCTTGAGTTGACGTCTCTCTCTGGTGCTCAAACCCCTTTCAGGACCTATCCGGGATCCTTAGAGCAAAGAAAGCAAGAAAAGAATGGGGGAGCACAGGTTGAGAGGAATACTATGACACTCTTCAATAGGTGCAAAAATTAGTAATCATGCAATGATAACGGCACCCGTAGAAAGAAGTCTGTGACGCAAGCCCCTGATCTGGACGCGGAAGAAGGGGCACCGATCGATTGCAATCACAGACGCAGGCTCTCGGGGGGATCTGCACTTTTTTAACCATCTATGTAAGTGGTTTTTATATCTGTATTAATAAAACACTGTAATTTCATTTGAAATTGACTTGTGGATTATCTACACTGAGGGGAAGTGAGGCGAAAAGAGCACAAGCTGACACGGGACCCTGCAGGAGGAGTCAAGCTAACCCTGATGTGCACTCACTCACACAGGGCCATGCGAGTGTTTGTATATCTGTTCGACACATCCCTTATCCCTCACCTCACTCACCTTCCATGCATCGGTTTTATTTGAAGTCTATCTAATCACTACAACGAGGATAAAGATACCAGTACAATTTGGGTGCTCACACATGCCCGTGTGAGTGTGTATTTATTTGTTATATATTTTCCATCCACCAATTTCCTATCCTGTGTGTAATTCTGCACACCCATCAGAAAGTGTGTTATTATACACAGACATCATTGCATGATTACTAATTTTTGCACCTACAGTATTGAAGTGTCATAGTATTCCTCTCACCCTTTGCTCTCCCATTCTTTTCTTGTTTTCTTTACCCACCCTTTAAAGGCAGAAGCCAGAAGACCGTAACGACCTGTTACTGCCCCTGCCCTGTCAACAGTGACAGATTTGCCAATAGGCCCATTAGGCCAAGCCTACAGCAGCAAAATTTTAGGGCGGCAGATTTTACTGCTGCTTCCTGACATCAGAGTCCTCAGGCTCGACACCTCCTGCGAGCCTCGATTGGAGAAGATATCTTCATGGGCAGGGACTACAAGCAATTGCACAGCTCTGGAACAATGTTACAATTCTTTCTGAATATGCTGTGCAGTTGCCTGTGAGTAGAGGGTGGCAGGGAGCTGAGAGCAGCAAGAAAGCAGGGGAAAGTGTGGGCATCCATGATGGTGAGTGAGAGAAAGGGGGGGACTCTGTGTTACTGTACCTTTTTACCGGGTACAGGGGAACCTCTCTCCTGGGACACTATTTGCTGCCTCCGGGGACGACCCAGCAGCAGTGTAACCTCTTTGTTTTGTGTGGGGGGGGGGATTCTGTTTGGTGTGTGGTGCCATGTTGTGTGTGTGCTGCAAGGGGGGGTGCCATGTGGGTGTGTGTGTGCTGCACAAGGGGGAGGGCATTTTGTGTGTGCTCTGGGGGGATAATTTTGTATGTGCTGTGGCATGGGGTTCAATTTTGTGTGCTGCGTGGGGGGTTCAATTTTGTGTTTTTTGAGGGGCGGTTCAATTTTGTGTGTGCTGTGGGGTTGTTACATTTTTTTTGCAGTGGGGGGGGTTTCAATTTTTTGTATTGCGTGTATTGAGTGTATTGAGTATATTGAGTGTATTGAGTGTATTGAGTGTATTGAGTGTATTGAGTGTATTGAGTGTATTGAGTGTATTGAGGAGAGGGTGGTATGTGTTTTGAGGAGAGGGGCATATTATGTGTATTAAGGAGAGGACGGTATTATGTCTATTGAGTAGAGGATGGTATTACGTGTGTTGAGGAGAGGGCGGTATTATATGTATTGAGGAGAGGGCGGTATTATGTGTGTTGAGGAGAGGGAGGTATTATGTGTGTAACGGTGTTTCCCCTACCCTCTGGGAAATATGCCTATTACAGTGTGCATAGTGCTGGATACCTGCTGGCTCACAGGAGGCTGAGTCGTCCGCCGGTGGTAGTTAGGACGTCAGGACAGGCTTCTGGGGTAGATTACTGGTCTTTATCTCATGGTGATCAGCGGCTCCATCCCTTGCAGGCAACAGTAAGATGAAGGCAATCCCTGCAGGAGAACTTACTCTACTCCTCCCAGATAGATTGCACGCCAGGCAGAAGTATATTTGAACAACTGGAACATTATATTCCTTTCTCTGCATACACAGCACAAGTCTCTGTCTCCACAGTACAACTGGCCTCCAGCCTAAGGATGGTCCCTGGACATCCACACCTGGCCTTGAGCACCAAGGGCTGTCCCAGCTCTTCCCTGACTCCCTAATAGAGTCAGAGGTACTCACCCCACTCCCCCAAGGGGAGGGGACAGCAGGTGCCAATGCTCGGAACACCTCTGAGTCCTGTCTGTCTCAAGGGGGAGAGATACACTAACTAAATGTAGGTGTGCAGCCACTTAAGTACCGGGGGGAAGGTCCATGGTCTGAGCCCAGGATTGGGCAGAACACAGGCCTTAGTCCGCCTCCTCCCCTGTCACTCAAGGAAGATGCTTACTGTGGGGGAAATCCCTGGATTGGTCCTGACACTACCCACACTGTTACCAGGGCTTACATGTCAGGGAGGGTGACTGGTAGCCAAAAACAGACATGGAAACATGTGTATTGAGGAGAGGGCGATATAATCTGTATTGAGGAGAGGGTGGTATTTATGTGTATTGAGGAGAGGGGTTTTACAGTATGTGTATTAAGTAGAGGGGGGTATTATGTGTATTGAGGAGAGGGGGTATTATGTGTATTCAGGAGAAGGCGGTATTATGTGTATTAAGGAGAGGGTGGTATTATGTGTATTGAGGAGAGGGGGGTATTCTGTGTATTAAGAAGAGGGGGTATTATGTGTATTAAGGAGAGGGGGGTATTATGGATATTGGGGAGAGGGCGGTATTATATGCATGAGGAGAGGGTGGTATTATGTGTTTTAAGGAGAGGGCGTATTATGTGTATGAGGAGAGGGGTTATTATGTGTATTGAGGAGAGGCGGTATTGTGTGTATTGGGGAGAGGGGGTATTATGTGTATTCAGGAGAGGGGGGTATTATGTGTATTGAGGTTAGGGCGGAATTATGTGTATGAGGAGAGGGGAGTATTATGTGTATGAGGGGAGGGCGGTATTATGTGTATGAGGGGAGGGCGGTATTATGTGTATTGGGGAGAGGGGGTATTATGTGTATTGAGGAGAGAGCGGTATTATGTGTATTGGGGAGAGGGGGTATTATGTGTATTCAGGAGAGGGGGGTATTATGTGTATTGAGGTTAGGGCGGAATTATGTGTATGAGGAGAGGGGAGTATTATGTGTATGAGGGGATTGCGGTATTATGTGTATGAGGAGAGGGTGGTATTATGTATATGAGGAGAGGGTGGTATTATGTGTATGAGGAGAGGGGGGTATTATGTATATGAGGAGAGGGTGGTATTATGTGTATGAGGAGAGGGGGGTATTATGTATATGTGGAGAGGACAGTATTATGTGTATTGTGGAGAGGGAGGTATAATGTGTATTGAGGAGAGCGAGGTATGTTTATTGAGGAGAGGGCGGTATTATGTGTATTGAGGAGAGGGTGGTATTATGTGTGTTGAGGAGAGGGCGGTATTATGTGTATTGAGGAGAGGGCGGTATTATGTGTATTGAGGAGAGGGCGGTATTACTGCACCGACACACTTTATTCGAGCAAATACCCAGTATGTACCTGGCAGATACCTGGAATGCGCCGCTCCTCACCTCTGACAAGCCCCGTTGCGTTTGCCTTCCCAGCCTGGGTTCATGCCTGGCTGACGGGCGGCTGATCTGTTAAATGATAATGATTAGGATTTAATAGGCTGCAATGCATCGCGTGTCTACCAGATGGCATAAATTCATGAATTGTAATGCAGTATATATATATATACTGTGCAGTATTGCAGCCAGCGGGAATAAAATGCTTCAATCCCTGCCTGGAAAATACCTCAATGCACTCGGGCAGAAAACAGTCACAAACCTCAATACACCCGGGTATACTCGAATTCGTGGGACTAGCCGAGCTCGAATAAAGTGTGTCGCCAGTGTATGTGTGTTCAGGAGAGGGCGGTATTATGTGTGTTGAGGAGAGGGCGGTATTATGTGTGTAACAGTGTTTCCCCTACCCTCTAGGAAATCTGCCCATTGCAGTGTGCATAGTGCTGGATACCCGCAGGCAACAGTAAGAAGAAGGCAATCCCTGCAGGAGAACTTACTCTACTCCCCCCAGATAGATTGCATGCCAGGCAGGAGTATATTTGAACAACTGGAACACTTTATTCCTTTATCTGCATACACAGCACAAGTCTCTGTCTCCACAGTACAACTGGCCTCCAGCCTAAGGATGGTCCCTGGACATCCACACCTGGCCTTGAACACCTAGGGCAGTCCCAGTTCTTCCCTGACAACCTAATAGAGTCAGAGGTAGAGGTACTCACCCCACTCCCCCAAGGGGAGGGGACAGCAGGTGCCAATGCTCGGAACACCTCTGAGTCCTGTCTCTCTCAAGGGGGAGAGATACACTAACTAAATTTAGGTGTGCAGCCCCTTAAGTACCGGGGGGAAGGTCCAAGTTCTGAGCCCAGGATTGGGCAGAACACAGGCCTTAGTCCGCCTCCTCCCCTGTCACTCAAGGAAGATGCTTACTGTGGGGGAAATCCCTGGATTGGTCCTGACACTGCCCACACTGTTACCAGGGCTTACATGTCAGGGAGGGTGACTGGTAGCCAAAACCAGACATGGCAACATGTGTATTGAGGAGAGGGCGGTATAATGTGTATTGAGGAGAGGGGTATTTGTGTATATTGAGGAGAGGGGTATTACAGTATGTGTATTAAGTAGAGGGGGTATAACTGTATGTGTACTGAGGAGAGGGGGTATTATGTGTATTCAGGAGAGGGCGGTATTATGTGTATTGAGGAGAGGGGGGTATTATGTTTATTAAGAAGAGGGGGTATTATGTGTATTAAGGAGAGGGGGTATTATGGATATTGGGGAGAGGGTGGTATTATGTATATTTAGGAGAGGGCAGTATTATATGTATTTAGGAGAGGGGGTATTATGTGTATTGAGGAGAGGGGTTATTATGTGTATTGAGGAAAGGGGTTATTATGTGTATTGAGGAGGGGCGGTATTATATGCATGAGGAGAGGGCGGTATTATGTATATTGAGGAGAGGGCGTATTATGTGTATGAGGAGAGGGCGATATTATATGTATGAGGAGAGGGGTTATTATGTGTATTGAGGAGAGGGCGGTATTGTGTATATGAGGAGAGGGGGATATTATGTATGAGGAGAGGGGGGTATTATGTGTATTGAGGTTAGGGCGGTATTATGTGTATGAGAAGAGGGGAGTATTAGGTGTATGAGGGGAGGGCGGTATTATGTGTATGAGGAGAAGGCGGTATTATGTGTACTGAGGAGAGGGCGGTATTATTTGTATTGAGGAGAGGGCGGTATTATGTGTATTGGGGAGAGGGGGTATTATGTGTATTAAGGAGAGGGGGTATTATGGATATTGGGGAGAGGGTGGGGATTATGTATATTTAGGAGAGGCTGTATTATATGTATTTAGGAGAGGGGGTATTATGTGTATTGAGGAGAGGGGGGTATTATGTGTATTGAGGAGAGGGGTTATTATGTGTATTGAGGAGGGGTGGTATTATATGCATGAGGAGAGGGCGGTATTATGTGTATTGAGGAGAGGGTGATATCATGTGTATTGTGGAGAGGGAGTTATTATGTGTAGTGAGGAGAGGGAGTTATTATGTGTATTGAGGAGAGGGCGGTATTATGTGTATAAGGAGAGGGGAGTATTATGTGTATGAGTGGGGGGCGGTGTTATGTGTATGAGGAGAGGGCGGTATTATGTGTATGAGGAGAGGGCAGTATTATGTGTATTGAGGAGAGAGCGGTATTATGTGTATTGGGGAGAGGGGGTATTATGTGTATGAGGAGAGGGCGGTATTATGTGTATTGGGGAGAGGGGGTATTATGTTTATGAGGAGAGGGCGGTATTATGTGTATGAGGAGAGGGCGGTATTATGTGTATTGAGGAGAGGGCGGTATTATGTGTGTTGAGGAGAGGGCGGTATTATGTGTGTTGAGGAGAGGGCGGTATTATGTGTGTAACAGTGTTTCCCCTACCCTCTGGGAAATCTGCCCATTGCAGTGTGCATAGTGCTGGATACCCGCAGGCAACAGTAAGAAGAAGGCAATCCCTGCAGGAGAACTTACTCTACTCCCCCCAGATAGATTGCACGCCAGGCAGGAGTATATTTGAACAACTGGAACACTTTATTCCTTTATCTGCATACACAGCACAAGTCTCTGTCTCCACAGTACAACTGGCCTCCAGCCTAAGGATGGTCCCTGGACATCCACACCTGGCCTTGAACACCTAGGGCAGTCCCAGCTCTTCCCTGACAACCTAATAGAGTCAGAGGTAGAGGTACTCACCCCACTCCCCCAAGGGGAGGGGACAGCAGGTGCCAATGCTCGGAACACCTCTGAGTCCTGTCTCTCTCAAGGGGGAGAGATACACTAACTAAATTTAGGTGTGCAGCCCCTTAAGTACCGGGGGGAACGTCCAAGTTCTGAGCCCAGGATTGGGCAGAACACAGGCCTTAGTCCGCCTCCTCCCCTGTCACTCAAGGAAGATGCTTACTGTGGGGGAAATCCCTGGATTGGTCCTGACACTGCCCACACTGTTACCAGGGCTTACATGTCAGGGAGGGTGACTGGTAGCCAAAACCAGACATGGCAACATGTGTATTGAGGAGAGGGCGGTATAATGTGTATTGAGGAGAGGGGTATTTGTGTATATTGAGGAGAGGGGTATTACAGTATGTGTATTAAGTAGAGGGGGTATACAGTAACTGTATGTGTACTGAGGAGAGGGGGTATTATGTGTATTCAGGAGAGGGCGGTATTATGTGTATTGAGGAGAGGGGGTATTATGTTTATTAAGAAGAGGGGGTATTATGTGTATTAAGGAGAGGGGGGTATTATGGATATTGGGGAGAGGGTGGTATTATGTATATTTAGGAGAGGGCAGTATTATATGTATTTAGGAGAGGGGGTATTATGTGTATTGAGGAGAGGGGGTATTATGTGTATTGAGGAAAGGGGTTATTATGTGTATTGAGGAGGGGCGGTATTATATGCATGAGGAGAGGGCGGTATTATGTATATTGAGGAGAGGGCGTATTATGTGTATGAGGAGAGGGCGATATTATATGTATGAGGAGAGGGGTTATTATGTGTATTGAGGAGAGGGCGGTATTGTGTATATGAGGAGAGGGGGGTATTATGTATGAGGAGAGGGGGGTATTATGTGTATTGAGGTTAGGGCGGTATTATGTGTATGAGAAGAGGGGAGTATTAGGTGTATGAGGGGAGGGCGGTATTATGTGTATGAGGAGAAGGCGGTATTATGTGTACTGAGGAGAGGGCGGTATTATTTGTATTAAGGAGAGGGGGGTATTATGGATATTGGGGAGAGGGTGGTATTATGTATATTTAGGAGAGGCAGTATTATATGTATTTAGGAGAGGGGGTATTATGTGTATTGAGGAGAGGGGGTATTATGTGTATTGAGAAGAGGGGTTATTATGTGTATTGAGGAGGGGCGGTATTATATGCATGAGGAGAGGGCGGTATTATGTGCATTGAGGAGAGGGCGATATTATGTGTCTTGAGGAGAGGGAGTTATTATGTGTAGTGAAGAGAGGGAGTTATTATGTGTATTGAGGAGAGGGCGGTATTATGTGTTTAAGGAGAGGGGAGTATTATGTGTATGAGTGGGGGGCGGTGTTATGTGTATGAGGAGAGGGCGGTATTATGTGTATGAGGAGAGGGCGGTATTATGTGTATTGAGGAGAGAGCAGTATTATGTGTATTGGGGAGAGGGGGTATTATGTGTATGAGGAGAGGGCGGTATTATGTGTATTGGGGAGAGGGGGTATTATGTGTATTGAGGAGAGGGCAGTATTATGTGTATTGAGGAGAGGGCGGTATTATATGCATGAGGAGAGGGCGGTATTATGTGAATGAGGAGAGGGCGATATTATGTGTATGAGGAGAGGGGGTTATTATGTATATTGAGGAGAGGGCAGTATTATGTTGATGAGGAGAGGGGAGTATTATGTATGAGGAGAGGGGGGTATATGTGTATTGAGGAGAGGGCGGTATTATGTGTCTGAGGAGAGGGGAGTATTATGTGTATGAGGGGAGGGCGGTATTACTGTATGTGTATGAGGAGAGGGCTGTATTATGTGTACTGAGGAGGGGGCGGTATTATTTATATTGAGGAGAGGGCAGTATTATGTGTATTTGGGAGAGGGGGTATTATGTGTATTGAGGAGAGAGCGATATTATGTGTATTGGGGAGAGGGGGTATTATGTGTATGAGGACAGTGTGGTATTATGTGTTTGAGGAGAGGGCAGTATTATGTGTAGGAGGAGAGGGGGGTATTATGTGTATGAGGAGAGGGGGGTTTTATGTGTATGAGGAGAGGGCGGTATTATGTGTATGAGGAGAGGGCAGTATTATGTGTACTGTATGAGGAGAGGGAGGTATTATGTGTATGAGGAGAGGGCGGTATTATGTGTATGAGGAGAGGGGGTTATTATGTGTTTGAGGAGAAGGCGGTATTATTTGTATTGAGGAGAGGGGGTATTATGTGTATGAGCAGAGTGTGGTATTATGTGCATGAGGAGATGGCGGTATTATGTATATTTAGGAGAGGGCAGTATTACATGTATTGAGGAGAGGGGGTATTATGTGTATTGAGGAGAGGATAGTATTATGTGTATTGAGGAGAGGGCGGTATTATGTGAATGAGGAGAGGGCGATATTATGTGTATGAGGAGAGGGGGTTATTATGTATATTGAGGAGAGGGCAGTATTATGTTGATGAGGAGAGGGGAGTATTATGTATGAGGAGAGGGGGGTATATGTGTATTGAGGAGAGGGCGGTATTATGTGTCTGAGGAGAGGGGAGTATTATGTGTATGAGGGGAGGGCGGTATTACTGTATGTGTATGAGGAGAGGGCTGTATTATGTGTACTGAGGAGAGGGCGGTATTATGTGTATTGGGGAGAGGGGTTATTATGTGTATGAGGACAGTGTGGTATTATGTGTTTGAGGAGAGGGCAGTATTATGTGTATTGGGGAGAGGGGGTATTATGTGTATTGAGGAGAGAGCGGTATTATGTGTATTGGGGAGAGGGGTTATTATGTGTATGAGGACAGTGTGGTATTATGTGTTTGAGGAGAGGGCAGTATTATGTGTAAGAGGAGAGGGGGGTATTATGTGTATGGGGAGAGGGGGTATTATGTGTATGAGGAGAGGTCGGTATTATGTGTATGAGGAGAGCGTGGTATTATGTGCATGAGGAGAGGGCGGTATTATGTGTACTGAGGAGAGGGCGGTATTATGTGTATGAGGAGAGGGCGGTATTATGTGTATGAGGAGAGGGGGGTATTATGTGTGTAGCCCTGGTTCTATCCTCCTCCTGGTATAATTCCTGATAAGGGCAGGTTGCCAGGAGTTATCATTGGTTTCCCCCACTTCAAGCACTTGCCCTGAATGGTGGAGGTAGGTCATCTGACCCTGTGTCCAATCAAGAGACACAGGGGCGGTGCCTGCTGAGATCATAAAGAGCAGTGCATTTCCTATTTAGTGAGAAGTGTGTGTTCTGTCAGTCTGACAGTAGTCTGAGTTAGTGTTAGGGAGGAGAGGAGTTATCAGCTCATGAGTAGAGCTGATATAGCTAGTGAGTTATAGGTGTACCAAATACCTCTCACCCTGCTTAGGGGGGGAGGGAAGAGCTAGCCCCACTCTGGATGCCCTTTGGTCCAGAGTGGCGACAGGGACCATAACAAGGGAGAACCGTTAGTGGACTGTGCATCAACTGTACCTGTCGGCTGCTGCTGCCCAAGAGAATAAAGAGTCTGCTGGTTTTAAAGAGAACCTTGTGTGAGAATGGAATCTCTCATCCCTGGAAGAGAGATTGCTGTAGTAGGGATTCCACCCCGCATCCCTGGGACTTACTACAGATGGAGGGACTGCACCATTGAATGAGAACGAAGTCATTAACCCCAGTAACCTGTTCCTGTTGTCCCCCATGTCATCGCGGGAGACTCAGGTCTTCCTGTTGCCAGTAGGTATGCACCACACAGAGACATATAGCCAGACCCCAGAACACCTTAGGGGGCCTGATCTGCGATTGGGGGGGATAGATGGGTTATATGTGTATGAGGAGAGGGGGTATTATGTGTATGAGGAGAGGGGGTATTATGTGTATGAGGAGAGGGCAGTATTATGTGTATTGAGGAGAGGGTGGTATTATGTGTATTGAGGAGAGGTTGGTATGTTTATTGGGGAAAGGGTGGTATTATGTGTATGAGGGAGGGCGGTATTATGTGTATGAGGAGTGGGCGGTATTATGTGTATGAGGAGAGGGCGGTATTATGTGTATGAGGAGAGGGCGGTATTATGTGTATGAGGAGAGGGCGGTATTATGTGTATGAGGAGAGGGCGGTATTATGTGTATGAGGAGAGGGCGGTATTATGTGTATGAGGAGAGGGCCGTATTATGTATATGAGGAGAGGGCCGTATTATGTGTATGAGGAGAGGGCCGTATTATGTGTATGAGGAGAGGGCGTTATTGTGTGTATTGAGGAGAGGGCGGTATTATGTGTATGAGGAGAGGTCAGTATTATGTGTATGAGGAGAGGGGGTATTATGTGTATGTGGAGAGGGTGGTATTATGTGTACTGAGGAGAGGGCGGTATTATGTGTATTGAAGAGAGGGAGGGATGTTTATTGGGAGAGGGCGGTATTATGTGTATAAGGAGAGGGTGGTATTACACTACCGACACGCTTTATTACTCTGCGGCCAGATCCGCAAGCCGGGAGATTTCCCGGCTTGCTAGTGGCCGCCCCTCGGCGTGCCGCGCGTCATAGACGCGCGGTCACGCGTCTTCGGGAGCGTGCGCCCCCTGCACGCGCGTCCAGGGGCTCCCCGAGGGAGCCCTGGTGTCCCGCGATCGCGGGACAGTGGCAGGGGGTTCCGGGGGACCCGGCGGACCCGGCAGCGGTAGGGAGAGCGCCCCGATCGGAGGGTGCTCTTCCGCTGCTTCGGCGCGCGCCCGTCACTCTCGGGCGCGCGCCAGGCTACTGCTGCGGCCAAGAACGGGCAAATGCTCGAATAAACTTGGCCGCAGCAGTATGTGTATGAGGAGAGGGCGGTATTATGTGATGAGGAGAGGGCGGTATTATGTGTATGAGGAGAGGGCCGTATTATGTGTATTGAGGAGAGGGCGGTATTATGTGTATTGAGGAGAGGGCGGGTTTATGTGTATTGAGGAGAGGGAGGGATGTTTAATGGGGAGAGGGCGGTATTATGTGTATGAGGAGAAGGCGGTATTATGTGTATGAGGAGAGGGCGATATTATGTGTATGAGGAGAGGGCGGTATTTTGTGTATTGCGGAGTGGATGAGACAAAAAATTTAGGGGCGGCGAAAAGGTATGGGCCTATGGCCGGCAAAATTGTAAATCCGCCACTGCTGGTCAAAATCACATTTTACAGTGATGCAATATATATTAATAAACAGTATGTCATTTTTTTTGTCAGGTCACCACAGTTGAAATCGCTTGGCGCTAAAAGATTCATATGCTCACCAACCCCAGAAACCAAGTTTGAAAGGTACTTACATGACATTCTCAGCTTCATCAATGTATTAGGTACCATTGAAAGGAAAGATATCTGAACATTGAAGAGATCTGGGGCCATATCTACGAAATGATTTTAGACCATAAGATAATTTGGCGCTAGAAGACACTGTAGAAAATAAAGTAACAGACAGCACCACCATATAATGTAAACCACAAACTCAATAATGTTTTAGTACATAGGGGCAAGGGAACCCAGGGGAATCCCGTAAAACTGCAGACAAGCAATATCCTATATGTGTGTTTTTTTTAAACTAAATAAGTTCTGTATTCTGAGAAAATACTAGTAGCATTTAAAAAAAAAACAACTCTAAATGAAATTTTTTATGTACAGTATAATAATGTAACAAGCATTTTTTGGTTCTATAGCAACCATTTACAAAGTCACACCCCCTCCGTCTTCTGAAACAGGCTCTGGCACACCCCTTTTTGAGCCCTGCCCTCTCTCTAGCAGTGCACCAGTTGTATCTAGTGACTGCCTGGTCTGCCCACAGAACTTTGCATCTTTGGTCCTATTCTGCTGAATTGACAGCCATTTAGTGAACCCCCGAGCCGAATCTTCGCCCATCGATCAAAGGAGAAATAATTGATTGGCAATTTAGCTAATTACTTATCATTGTGTGGATTGTATTAATGCGCATATTACAGGGGGAAAGCAAAAACATTTGTTTTAAATGGCAGCTTGGACTGCTGCTTTACAACCCATCAAGAATAACAATTCAAACAACAATAGTGCTGTCCCTACAATCAAAAAAGGTATACAAAGAAAGCTACAGTAATAGCAATAGAGTTTTGAAAAATGCAAAATGCAATATGAAAGTGATACACTGTTAACTGTTATATACAACAATAGCCATTAGTACAAATAGGCTATGCAAAGAAATGACTGGCACACAGAAAGCATACTGTATGTACAAGAGAGACTATGGAGGATTAAGCTAATATATACAAAGCACACTACAGTAACAAACAAAGAAAAGGCGAGGGGAACTAATCTACTACTATTGGTACCCAGCTAATGCGAAAACTAAAACAGGCAAACTACACTCAAAAAACAGAAAATAAACCAACGAAATAAACAAGTAAATAGATAAATACAACAAGAGAGGTGTAAGGGGGGGCAACGTTTTAGGGAAATCCCCTTTCATCAGGCCCGTTCCCAGCAAGAAAATAAAAGTTGCACTTCCCTTATCTCAGTTGCAATGAATGCTCAAAATCAGCGTTGCTGTGAGAATGCGCTGTACACCCTGTAAGACGCCTCTTGTTAGGCCGCATAAATAGTGCGAGCGACGGAGGTGGGGCGAACAAAATACAGCTGCTCTATCTGGCCAGCCTTAGTGCACGCGACTGAGGAAGAGTGACTGCTCGGCAGAATTTTGAGCGACACGTGAGCGGTTCAGCCAATGAGGTTGAACCAGCCTCGTGACATCAAGGCCACGCTTTCCCATCCGAGTCCACAGATTGCTCAGGCGACAGGTGTGTGCCATGTACAACGTCATGCACGCGTCTTCACTATATCCAAGGCCTAAGGCTGAGTCCCCGCTGGAGAAGTCCGCGCTTTGCGCTTAGCGCGGTTACCTTATGCAATGTGCATTGCAACGTCCACTCTCCCGCTGTGCGCATGCGCTCTCCCATGCGTTGTGCTTGGGGAGACAAGGAGATATACTTTCGGGCAGTGAGCAGGGTCACATGACCTTGCTCTGACAAATGGAGAAAAGAGAGAGGGCGTGCTCTAATGCCCTGTCACACACAAAACACAAACACTTAATTTAGCAGAGAGAAGTGGAAGGGGGGAGGGCAAACGGACTGAGAGGGGGGGCCAAACGGACTGAGAGAGGGGGGGGAAATGGACTGAGAGAGGGGGGGAAAACGGATTGAGATAGGGAGGCAAACGGACTGAGAGAGAGGGGCAAACGGACTAAGAGAGGGGGAAAACAGACTGAGAAAAGGGGGAAAATGGACTTAGAGAGGGGGGAAACGAAATGAGAAAGGGGGGGGAAACGGACTGAGAGGGGGGGCAAATGGAGTGAGGGGGGGCAAACGGACTGAGAGAGGGGGCAAACGGACTGAGAGAGGGGGGGAAATGGACTGAGAGAGGGGGGAAACGGACTGAGAGAGGGGGGGAAATGGACTGAGAGAGGGGGGGAAACGGACTGAGAGAGGGGGGAAATGGACTGAGAGAGGGGGGGAAACGGACTGAGAGAGGGGCAAACAGACTGAGAGAGGGGGGAAACGGAATGAGAGTGGGGGGGCAAACGGAATGAGAGTGGGAGCAAACGGACTGAGAGGGGGGCAAACGGACAGAGGGGGGGCAAACCGAGTGAGGGGGCAAACTGAGTGAGCGAGGAGGGCGGGAGAGGAGAAAGAGAGAGCAATGGGGGGGAGAGAGAGCAATGGGGGGAGAGAGAGCAATGTGGGGGAGAGAGAGCAATGGGGGGAGAGAGAGCAATAGGGGGAGAGAGAGCAATGGGGGGGAGGAGAGAGAGAGCAATGGGGGGGAGAGAGAGAGCAATGGGGGGGAGAGAGAGCAATGGGGGGGAGGAGAGAGAGAGCAATGGGAGGGAGAGAGAGAGAGCAATGGGGGGGAGAGAGAGAGCAATGGGGGGGAGAGAGAGAGCAATTGGGGGAGAGAGAGAGTAATGGGGGGAGAGAGGGCAATGGGTGACGGAGCGCGCAAGCGAAGGAGGGAGAGAGCGCGATGGGGAAGAGAGAGAGAAATGGTGGGGAGAGAGAGAGCAAGGGGGGAGAGAGAGCAATGGGGGGGAGAGAGAGAGCAATGGTAGAGAGAGCAATGGGGGGGAGGGAAAATGGAGACAGACACAGAGAGACACACACAGACTCACAGAAAGAGAGAGACACACACACACAAAGAGACACAGAGAGATAGACACACACAATGAGAGACACACAGAGATATAGAGAGACACACACACACACACAGGTACAGAGACAGCCCCTATACAGTCAATGAGACACCCCGCCCGTAATAATAATAAAAAAAAAAATTTGCAGAACACTGATCGCTCATGCTTGGAGAGCTGGTGACGTCACCGCTTTTCAAGCATGAGCAAGCTCAGTGGCCGTGGGGCCGCAGCCTAAGGCTTAGTCCATAGACACTGAAGCCATGCGGAGGCGTGCTGAGGCTGAGGGAAAGCGGTGCTTTCCCTGGCCTTAGAGCGCGCGCCGTCCGTGGGCGTGTCTGGGGGGCGGGCCAGTGACGTCACGGAGCTGGTTCGCCCTCATTGGGCAAACCGCTCACGTGACCGGCCCTGCTCTCCGGTGAGCGACGAAACAAAAGATTTGGTATGACACACGCTTCCGCAAGCGTGCGGAAGCGTGCGCGAGCCCCTGCTAAAGCCGCTCTCATTGCGGCTGCAGGGGCTCACTGGTAAGCATGTGCGCGCCTCAGCACGGGTCAGCGCCGCTCCCTGCACCATGTCCGAGGCCTAAGTCTGCACACAGATTTACAAGCTGTCTCTTACAGGTCATATTTTTGCTAACAAATCTTAATGTTGATTTTAAACTATGATCCTTAATTTCATAGGGATTCAACCATTTATAAGGCTGAAGAGATAAATAAATCTTCCTCTACTCCATTTTCATCAAGTAACACGTAAGCAATACTTCTTTTTTTTTTTAAATTGAGAATGAATGTAATGTTTCTTTTCTGTTTTAATTCAAAACATCTCGATCCTAAAGTGTTTATTTTCTCATAAAATAAATATATTTGCTCCGATGGCGAGTAATATAACCTGAAAACAGCTGTAGGTTAATTCCTTTATGCAGTCTCCCACACAGGCCATATCTTACTGTACATAAAGTAAATCATATTTCATCATTGTAGACGGACGTTCACAGATGTACACAATTGGAGGCTTTTATAAGGTGAAATTATAATAGGCTTTATTGGGCCTTTTCCTTTTCATCAGGAAATCATCCAAACACAGGGGGGGGGAACAAAGCTTCTATTCACTTGGGAGTATTTCTAGTGAAATCCTATGCAATTAATTCACATCTCCCTTAGTAAAGCATGTCTCGCAGCCCCAAAACATATAGCATGACATAAGCAGACATAAGCAGTCTCTTAATAATGAAAGTCTTATCAGTCAGTCTCTCCTGGGAGACTCAAGAACACTCCTCTGTCTCTCCAAAGGTCAGCTCTCATTCAGAGCTAAGGAGTCCCTTCCTGTCTCAACAGACAGGCTTTTGTAAGCAATCTAGATCAGGCAGGTGGTGTTTATTAATTGACTACCAGCAGTTAACCACCACACTGCTAGATTAAAGGCACATTACTTGAACAGGGATTACTCCCCTGTTACAATCATATAAACAGTTGGATTAAGACAACATTTATCAAACACATAAGACAGGGTGGTTTGTGGTTGGTGGTTGGTGTTCCTGACATTGGTAAGCAACTTGTGTTTTTTTTCCTCAGGGCTTCCACTTATAAAGTTAATGAAACTCATATAGCATCTGAAATATCTGCATCATCACAACCGTTATCCACTGACAACAAGTATGTGAATTGTTCCTTTTTAGTATAAAAAATAAAAATGGTATATAAATTCACAGACTACAAACATGCAGAGGCATTGTTTGCTCAATCAAGTGCGTACAGTATGCGTGAATAACAAAGAATGTATGAGACATTGGGTTCTGTATCCAGGCGTACGTGTGCGCCAATGCAGTTGTATAAAAAAAATTAGCATTTTTCTCGGTCTGAAACGCAACATATTTTTGAAGTGTACAGTAGTTCTACCATTTTAGAATTTGGCGCATGGTGCACTAGTATTCAGAGCTAAATTCTTACGCCACTTTTAAGATGACGGTGAAGACCAATGTAAAAAATCGTCAACAAAAGTAATGCAAGTCGTTCGTTTTAATGCCTACCCGGGCCGCAGGAGATTGGCTGCAGGTCAGAGGAAGCCGGGGGTGGAGCTTCCGCTTTGTGCAGAGCACACGGTGAGTGTATGTGTCTGCCTTCCCGCTTCTGGCTCCTCTGTCTGCGGGTGGCTGCGCGTTGTCCCGTCCCCTTCTGTCCCGGGTGATAGGAGAAGGTAGCGGGGGTGCTGGGGGGGAGTTGTACATTTGCCTGTCCTGGCGGTGGGTGCAGGGGGAGGCATAGAGCCGCCTGCACTGATCTCCTACCTTTCCTGCCCCCCCCCCCCAACAGTCACTCACATCCGTCGCTGCCTCTGCTTTCCACAGTGTGTGTGTATCTGTGTGTGTGTGCGTATCAGTGTGTGTGTGTGTGTGTGTGTGTGTGTGTAACAGTGACTGTGTGTGTGTGTCTGTGACTGTGTGTGTGTATCAGTGACTGTGTGCAGGGGGAGGCGGGGAGCCGCCTGCACAGATCTCCTGCCTTTCCTCCCTTTCCCGCTTCCCCCCCCCTCCCAGTCACTCAAATCCGTCACTGCCTCTGCTCTCCACTACTCTCCACTGTGTGTGTGTATCAGTGTGTGTGTGTATCAGTGTGTGTGTGTGTGTGTGTGTGTGTATCAGTGACTGTGTGTGTGTGTATCAGTGACTGTGTGTGTTTGTATCAGTGACTGTGTGTGTTTGTATCAGGGACTGTGTGTGTGTATCAGGGACATTGTGTGTGTGTGTGTGTGTGTGTGTGTGTGTGTGTGTGTGTGTGTGTGTGTGTGTGTATCAGTGACTGTGTGTGTGTGTGTGTGTGTGTATCAGTGACTGTGTGTGTGTGTATATCAGCGACTGTTTGTGTGTGTATATCAGCGACTGTTTGTGTGTATCAGTGACTGTGTGTGTGTGTGTGTGTATCAGTGACTGTGTGTGTGTATCAGTGACTGTGTGTGTGTGTGTGTGTGTGTGTGTGTGTGTGTGTATCAGTGACTGTTTGTGTGTGTGTGTGTGTGTGTGTGTGTGTATCAGTGACTGTGTGTGTGTGTGTGTGTGTGTGTGTGTGTGTGTGTGTGTGTGTGTGTGTGTGTGTGTGTGTGTGTGTGTGTGTGTGTGTGTGTGTGTGTGTGTGTGTGTGTGTGTGTATATATCAGTGACTGTGTGTGTGTATCGTTGAGAGTCTGGGAGAGTGTGTGTCAGGGTGTGTGAGAGTCTGGGTAAGAGTGTGTCTGAGAGAGATAGAGAGTGTGTCTGAGAGAGATAGTGTGTCTGAGAGAGTGAGAGAGAGTGTGTCTGAGAGAGTGAGAGAGGGTGTGTCTGAGCGAGTGAGTGAGAGTGTGTCTGAGCGTGAGAGAGAGTGTGTCTGAGAGAGTGTGTCTGAGAGAGTGTGTCTGAGAGAGTGTGTCTGAGAGAGAGTGTGTCTGAGAGAGAGTGTGTCTGAGAGAGAGTGTGTCTAAGAGAGAGTGTGTCTGAGAGTGTGTCTGAGAGAGTGAGAGAGACAGTGTGTCTGAGAGAGTGTGTCTGAGAGAGTGTGTCTGAGAGAGTGTGTCTGAGAGAGAGTGTGTCTGAGAGAGAGTGTGTCTGAGAGAGAGTGTGTCTGAGAGAGAGTGTGTCTGAGAGAGAGTGTGTCTGAAAGTGAGTGAGAGTGTGTCAGAGAGTGAGTGAGAGATAGTGTGTCTGAGAGAGTGTGTGTCTGAGAGAGTGAGAGAGTGTGTCTGAGCGAGTGAGTGAGAGTGTGTCTGAGAGAGTGTGTGTCTGAGAGTGTGTCTGAGAGAGTGTGTGTCTGAGAGTGTGTATGAGAGAATGTGTGTCTGAGAGAGTGAGAGAGAGAGTGTGTCTGAGAGAGAGTGTGTCTGAGAGAGTGAGTGTGTCTGAGAGTGAGAGAGTGTGCCTGAGAGAGTGTGTGTCTGAGAGAGTGAGAGAGAGAGAGTGTGTCTGAGAGAGAGTGTGTCGGAGAGAATGTGTGTCTGAGAGTGAGAGAGAGAATGTGTCTGAGAGTGAGTGAGATTGTGTCTGAGAGAGTGAGCAAGAGAGTGTGTCTGAGAGATAGTGTGTCTGAGAGAATGTGTGTCTGAGAGAGTGAGAGAGAGTGTGTCTGAGAGAGTGTGTGTCAGAGTGAGAGAGAGAATGTGTCTGAGAGTGAGATTGTGTCTCAGAGAGTGAGTGAGAGAGTGTGTCTGAGAGAGTGTGTGTCTGAGAGAGTGTGTGTCTGAGAGAGTGTGTGTCTGAGAGAGTGTGTGTCCGAGAGAGAGTTTGTCTGAGAGAGTGAGTGAGAGTGTGTCTGAGAGAGTGAGAGTGTGTCAGAGAGAGTGTGTCTGAGAGTGTGTCTGAGAGAGAGTGTGTCTGAGAGAGAGTGTGTCTGAGAGAGTGTGTCTGAGAGAGAGTGTGTCTGAGAGAGAGTGTGTTTGAGAGAGAATGTGTCTGAGAGAGAATGTGTCTGAGAGAGAGTGTGTCTGAGAGAGAGTGTGTCTGAGAGAGTGAGTGCGAGAGTGACAGAGAGAGTGTGTCTGAGAGAGTGAGAGAGTTTGTCTGAGAGAGTGAGTAAGAGTGTGTCTGAGAGTGTGTATGAGAGTGTGTCTGAGAGTGAGTGTGTCTGAGAGAGAGTGTGTCTGAGAGAGAGTGTGTCTGAGAGAGTGTGCCTGAGAGAGTGAGTGAGAGAGAGAGGGAGTGAGAGAGGGAGAGAGAGTGTGTCTGAGTGAGAGAGAGAGTGTGTCTGAGAGAGTGAGTGTGTGTCTGAGAGAGTGAGTGAGAGTGTGTCTGAGAGAGTGAGTGAGAGACAGTGTGTCTGAGAGAGTGTGTCTGAGAGTGAGAGAGTGTCTGAGAGTGAGAGAGTGTGTCTGAGAGAGAGAGAGTGTGCCTGAGAGAGTGTGTGTCTGAGAGAGTGAGAGAGACAGTGTGTCTGAGAGAGAGTGTGTCTGAGAGAATGTGTGTCTCAGAGAGTGAGAGAGTGTGTGAGTGAGAGAGCGTGTGTCTGCGAGAGAGAGAGTGTCTGAGAGAGTGAGAGAGAGTGTCTGAGAGAGTGAGTGAGAGTGAGTGAGAGTGTGTCTGAGAGAGTGAGTGTGTGTCTGAGAGAGTGTTTGTCTGAGAGAGTGTGTGTCTGAGAGAGTGAGAGTGTGTGTGAGTGAGAGAGAGTGTGTCTGCGAGAGAGAGTGTGTCTGAGAGAGTGAGAGAGAGTGTGTCTGAGAGAGTGAGTGAGAGTGAGTGAGTGTGTCAGAGAGAGTGTGTGTCAGAGAGAGCATGTGTCTGAGAGAGTGTGTGTCTGAGAGCATATGTCTGAGAGAGTGAGTGAGAGAGTAAGTGAGAGAGTAAGAGAGTGAGAGAGTAAGAGAGAGAGTGTGTCTGAGAGAGTGTGTGTCTGAGAGAGTGTGTGTCTGAGAGAGTGTGTGTCTGAGAGAGAGTGTATCTGGGAGAGTGAGTGAGAGTGTGTCTGGGAGAGTGAGTGAGAGTGTGTCTGAGAGAGTGAGTGAGAGAGTGTATGTCAGAGAGAGTGAGTGAGAGTGTGTCTGAGGGAGTGAAAGAGATAGTGTGTCTGAGAGAGTGTGTCTAAGAGAGAGTGTGTCTTAGAGAGAGTGTGTCTGTAAGAGTGTGTCTGAGATAGTGTGTCTGAGAGAGTGAGTGTGTGTCTGAGAGAGTGAGAGAGAGTGTATCCGAGAGTGTATCTGGGAGAGTGAGTGAGAGTGTGTCTGGGAGAGTGAGTGAGAGTGTGTCTGGGAGAGTGAATGAGAGTGTGTCTGGGAGAGTGAGTGAGAGTGTGTCTGAGAGAGTGAGAGAGTGTGTCTGAGAGAGTGAGTGTGTGTCTGAGAGAGTGAGAGAGAGTGTATCCGAGAGTGTATCTGGGAGAGTGAGTGAGAGTGTGTCAGGGAGAGTGAGTGAGAGTGTGTCTGGGAGAGTGAATGAGAGTGTGTCTGGGAGAGTGAATGAGAGTGTGTCTGGGAGAGTGAGTGAGAGTGTGTCTGAGAGAGTGAGTGAAAGTGTGTCTGAGAGAGTGTGTGTCTGAGAGAGTGTGTGTCTGAGAGAGTGAATGAGAGTGTGTTTGACAGAGTGAGTGAGAGTGTGTCTGAGAGAGTGAGTGAGAGTTTGTCTGAGAGAATGAGTGAGAGTGTGTCTGAGAGTGTGTCTGCGAGTGTGTCTGAGAAAGTGTCTGAGAGAGAGTGTATCAGAGAGTGTGTCAGAGAAAGTGAGAGAGAGTGTGTCAGAGAGAATGTGTCTGAGAGAGAGTTTGTCTGAGATAGTGTGTGTCTGAGAGAGAGTGTGTCTGAGAGAGAGTGTGTCTGAGAGAGTGAATGAGAGTGTGTTTGACAGAGTGAGTGAGAGTGTGTCTGAGAGAGTGAGTGAGAGTTTGTCTGAGAGAATGAGTGAGAGTGTGTCTGAGAGTGTGTCTGCGAGTGTGTCTGAGAAAGTGTCTGAGAGAGAGTGTATCAGAGAGTGTGTCAGAGAAAGTGAGAGAGAGTGTGTCAGAGAGAATGTGTCTGAGAGAGAGTGTGTCTGAGATAGTGTGTGTCTGAGAGAGAGTGTGTCTGAGAGAGAGTGTATCTGAGAGAGTGAGTGTGTGTGTCGTAGAGAGTGAGAGAGAGTGTGTCTGAGAGAGTGTGTCTGAGAGAGAGAGTGAGAGTGTCTACGAGAATTAGTATGACTGAGAGAGTGTATGTGTGAGTGAGTGTGTGTGTGTGTGTGTGAGAGAGAGTGAGAGTGTGTCTGAGAGAGTGTGTGTCTGAGAGAGTGAGAGAGTCTGTGTCTGAGGGAATGAGAGAGTGTGTGTCTGAGAGAGTGAGAGAGTGTGTGTGTGTCTGAGAGAGCGTGTGTCTGAGAGAGTGTGTGCCTGAGAGAGACACCAACTGTGCACTGCAACTTGCGTGTACTGATTGATCTGTGTGGTTGATTGAAGTGCTGGCTGGTTAAAGTGTGTGCAGTTAGAACCAGAAGCAGTTTGAACAAGGAAGCGGTTAAACAAGGTATAGTTTATTGAAGTACAGTTTACTGTTAGTACTTCTAAACTTCATAGTTGCTAGAATGAGCAGGATTGAAAAAGCCACTCAATGCACATCTTGCCACATGTACAGCTGCGGAAGACTTTATTCTAACAAATCACCGGTTTGTACCTGGCAGGTACCTGGAATGCGACACTGTTCACCTGGAGCATGCCGCGTTCCAAGCCAGGGGTCATGCCCGGCTGACGCACGGCTGATGTGTTAATTTATAATGGTTCAGGATTTAATAGGCTGCAATGCTTCGCGTGTTCGCTAGATGGCATAAAATCATGGATTGTAATGCAGTATATATATATATACAGTATATATATATACTGTATAACAACAACCCCTATAACCCCTAACATACAGTACTGAATACATACAGTACTGTATATGCACATCAATGATACTATGGGCCGGCGGGGGCGAGATGTGTTTGCAGCAGAGAGAGATCCGCTTCTCTCTCTGCGCAAACATCGGCACATTAAAAGTTATTTAAAATACTTTTTTATTCATAGTGTAGATGTGCAGGGGGTCTCCGGAGCTGAACCGCATTGGTTTCAGGTCGGGGGACCCCCTGCTCCCCGAGATACAGCCCCCTTTATGAGGTGCCAGTATCCCTCTGCGTTTAAAGGTCCCGATCACGTGACCGCGACCTGTAAAAAAAGCAGAGGGATACCGGCACCCCCTAAAGGGGCCTGTATCTCGGGGAGCAGGGGGTCCCCGGACCTAAAACCACAGCGGTTCTGCTCCGGAGACCCTCTGCGCATCTACAGTATAAATAAAACACACACATCAATAAAGAATCGTTCTTTACCTTGCTCCTGCACAATATTATTAAAATACAGAAATGCTGCTTCGTTACCATAGCATATAGCCGCTAAGGCATTGAAGGGGTTAACCCACCGTGCCCGCTTTATTGTGGGTAGCGGGGGTGGGTGAAGGGGGTATTTGGCCCTTGGTGTGAGTTTAGGGCTTGCGGGGGGGGGGGGTTGCGGGTGCACTTAACCCCTTCACGACCGTAGCAGTTAATACCGCTACGGTCATGAAGGGGTTAACCCCTCCCGCTACCCCCCGCAAGCCCTAAACACCCACCATTGGGGCTAATACCCCCTTCACCCACCCCTGCTACCCACAATAAAAAAAACTCACACACAGAACCACCCAAAAAATTAATAAATAACTCTAAATAAATAAATGAATATAAATAAAAGCATATAGCCGCTAAGGCAATGAAGGGTTAAGGCAGAATAAACAATAAATACAATAAATACATTAAATACATATTTTTAATGTGTGTGTTAAACTTCCCTGCCTTCACTGTAATCTATGTAAAAAACCCTCCCCCTATTGTGTGTTTTAAACCTCCCTGCCTTCACTGTAATATATGTAAAAAAAAACTCCCCCTATTGTGTGTGTTAAGCTTCCCTGCCTTCACTGTAATCTATGTAAAACCCCCTCCCCCTATTGTGTCTGCTAAGCTTCCCTGCTTTGACTAATATGTGTAAGCCCCCCTCCCCCTATTGTGTCAGTTAAATCTCCCTGGCCTGTGTTTCTGTGAGTGCAGTGTACTGTATGTAAATGTGGGGAGGGGGATCCCGTGTAAATAACCACACCCACACCCACTACCCACTACCGACCTGCACATGGCCCCTCCGCTGCTGCAAAAAAGAGACAAAAATTAAAACATACAAAGTAATGTCCCTAACCCCTTAATCACCATAGCGGTTATTAACCGCTACAGTCATTAAGGGGTTAACCCACCCTCACCCACCACTCGGGATGCCTACATACCCTCCCACACAACCCCCCCCCCCCATGAGGCCTAACCACCCAGTACCCACAAGGGAGGCCTACCCACATACCGTTGGGGAAACACCCCCCACCCCCACCCCCAGTACCCACAATAAAAACAATACAGTGCCCCACAATAAACATCATTCTATTTATTAAACACATTATCCAACCCCTGTGCCCCCCCATAAAAACAAGATTTATTCTTTTACATACAGGGTTCATAACGCAGCCCCACGCGAGTCCCCGGTGGGCTGGCGGGGCACCTGGACAGACCTACAGTTTACCAGAAGCCCTTTTTACACAGGTTCTGGAGGCCTGCTGGTGGGTCCAGCCAGCACCATGGCCCCCAGGTGGTCTCCTTGGGTCACCATGGGCCACAATTGGGTCCCCACGGTAGGCCCGCGGATGTCTGGGAGCCTCGGGTCAGACCCACAGGTATCTGCGGGGCCTCGGGTGGGACCACACATCTTCATCCCCACAGACTACGGGTCGGCGGTGCCCCCACAGAAGTGGGACCACACATCTTCATCCCCGCATGTGTCACCCATGGAACCACCAGCCTGATACCCGTGGGATACCCGAGGCAATCCACAGGAGGTCTCCAGAGGTCCCACGCAGAACCACGGAACCAACCCTGAATGTAAAAAAAATAAACCTGGCCTATACATTCAATACATACACCCTCCCCCCAAACACCTACAGTACAATAATGTGCAAAATAACTATTATCCAGATATGGTTAATAGATTAATTGCCCATTATTAAAAACATTAACTAGCATATTCAAATAAATAAAGTACTACTGACCTCATCAATACGAAGTGTCCGTCGCCAGCAACATCCTTGTCTTGCCCACAACATACATAGCAAATACAAAGCCAATACATTGCAAGTACATTCAGATATCAATTAACCCCTTAAACACCTTATCAGATAATATCCGCAAAGGTGATTAAGGGGTTAGGGGACATTACTTTGTATGTTTTAATTTTTGTCTCTTTTTTGCAGCAGCAGAGGGGCCATGTGCAGGTGGGTAGTGGGTAGTGGGTGTGGGTGTGGTTATTTACACGGGATCCCCCTCCCCACATTTACATACAGTACACTGCACTCACAGAAACACAGGCCAGGGAGATTTAACTGACACAATAGGGGGAGGGGGGCTTACACAGATTACAGTGAAGGCAGGGAGGTTTAACACACACATTAAAAATATGTATTTAATGTATTTATTGTTTATTCTGCCTTAACCCTTCATTGCCTTAGCGGCTATACGCTATGGTAATGAAGCAGCATTTCTGTATTTTTAATAATATTGTGCAGGAGCAGGGGGTTCCCTGAGCATTAATTTCTGGCTCAGGGAACCCCCTGCTCACTGTACAATATTATTAAAAATACAGAAATGCTGCTTCGTTACCATAGCACATAGCCTCTAAGGTAAAGAACGATTCTTTATTGATGTGTGTGTTTTATTTATACTGTACATGTGCAGAGGTTCTCCGGAGCAGTACCGCTGTGGTTTTAGGTCCGGGGACCCCCTGCTCCCCGAGATACAGCCCCCTTTAGGGGGTGCCGGTAACCCTCTGCTTGGTTTACAGGCCGCGGTCACGTGATCGGAACCATTAAACGCAGAGGGATTCTGGCACCTCATAAAGGGGGCTGTATCTTGGGGAGCAGGGGGTCCCCCGATCTGAAACAAACGCGGTTAAGCTCCGGAGACCCCTGCACATCTACTCTATAAATAAAAATGTATTTCAAATGTATTTATTTATATTCATTTATTTATATATTTAGATTTATTTCTTTATTTTTTGGGCGGCTGCTGTGTGTGTTTTTTTTATTGTGGGTAGCGGGGGTGGGTGAAGGGGGTATTAGCCCCAACGGTGGGTGTTTAGGGCTTGCAGGGGGTAGGTTGAGGTGTTAACCCCGTCATGACCGTAGCGGTATTAACTGCTACGGTCGTGAAGGGGTTAAGTGCACCCGCAACCCCCCCGCAAGCCCTAAACTCACACCAAGGGCCAAATACCCCCTTCACCCACCCCCGCTACCCACAATAAAGCGGGCACGGTGGGTTAACCCCTTCATTGCCTTAGCAGCTATCTGCTATGGTAGTGAAGCAGCATTTCTGTATTTTTAATAATATTGTGCAGGAGCAGGGGGTCCCCTGAGCATTAATTTCTGGCTCAGGGAACCCCCTGCTCACTGTACAATATTATTAAAATACAGAAATGCTGCTTCGTTACCGTAGCACATAGCCGCTAAGGTAAGGAACGAGTGTTTATTTATATATGTTTTTTATTTATACTGTAGATGTGCAGAGTGTCTCCGGAGCAGAACCGCTGTGGTTTTAGGTCCGGGGACCCCCTTCTCCCCGAGATACAGGCCCCTTTAAGGGGTGCCGGTATCCCTCTGCTTGGTTTACAGGCTGCGGGCACGTGATCGGGACCTTTAAACGCAGAGGGATACGGCACCTCATAAAGGGGGCTGTATCTCGGGAAGCAGGGGGTCCCCCGATCTGAAACCAACACGGTTCAGCTCCGGAGACCCCCTGCACATGTACACTATGAATAAAAATGTCCAGTACAGTATGTTAGGGGTTATAGGGGACGGCTTTAAAGACAACAGCTCGCAAACACCCCCATGTGTTTTTACACGGCATTGCAGTATTGCAGCCAGCGGGAATAAAATGCTTAAATCACAGCCAGGAAAATAACGCAATACACTCCGGCCGAAAACTACACAAAACCTCACATCACCGGGATATACCCAAATTTGCGGAACTAGCCGAGTTAGAATAAAGTTGGTCGCCTCTGTATGTGCACTTGGAGCAGCTGTTCCAAGGAGCATACCGCTGTGAGAAGTGTGAGCAGGTGGTCTCTTTAGAATCAGAGATTGCTGATCTGAAGAGGCAACTTGCAATGTTGAGGGACATTGGCAATCTTGAAAGGGAATTAGAGCTCACTGAGCAGGCCCTTGCTTTGACTAGTGGTGCAGATGGTGGTGCTGTTAGTGAGGAGCAGGTAGGTAGCCTAGTTGCTGTTAGTGAGGAGCAGGTCGGTAGCTGGGTGACAGTTAGAAGGGAAAGCAGGGGCAATAGGGAGAGGCAGGTCGTTTCTGTGCATGAAACAGATAATGAACAAAATGGAATAGATGAGAATACAAGGTGGTATGGAGGTAGGAAGGAGCAGATAAGGTAATAGTACAGGCTGAAAAAAAAAACTGAAATGCATGCTTGCTAATGCACGAAGCCTGACAGATAAAATGGGGGAGCTTGAATTAATAGCTACAAGGGAGCAGTATGATATCATAGGCATTACTGAAACATGGTGGGATGAAACTCCTGACTGGACAGTTAATTTAAAGGGGTATTCTCTTTTATGGAAGGATCGAACAAATAGAAGGTGAGGTGGAGTATGTCTATATGTTAAACCAGATCTAAAACCTATTATAAGGGATGATGTCTATGAAGGGAATGATGAAAATGTAGAGACCTTGTGGATAGAAATTAGAGGTGGAGGTTAAAGTATAAAGAAAATGTTTGTGGGAATATGCTATAAACGACCAAATATCTGTGAGATTGAGGAAGCTAAAATACATTTGCAAATGGAGAAGGCATCAAAACTGGGTCATGTTTGCATAATGGGGGATTTTAATTATCCAGACATAGACTGGGGCAATGAGATTAGTGTTACAACAAAAGGAAACAGGTTTTTGGGGGTGCTTAAAGATAATTATATGACCCAAATTATTGAGGAACCAACCAGGAGAGGGGCAGTTCTGGATTTGGTCATATCAAACAATGTAGAAGTAATAACAAATATTCAAGTCCTGGAACATTTGGGTAACAGTGATCATACACTACCGACACACTTTATTGAAGTGTGGTCGGTACCGCAAGCCGGGAGATTTCCCGGCTTGCTAGTGGCCGCCCCTCGGCGTGCCGCGCGTCATAGACGCGCGGTCACGCGTCTTCGGAAGCGTGCGCCCCCTGCACGCGCGTCCAGGGCAGCGGCAGGGGGTTCCGGGGGACCCGGCGGACCCGGCAGCGGTAGGGAGAGCGCCCCGATCGGAGGGCGCTCTTCCGCTGCTTCGGCGCGCGCCCGTCACACTCGGGCGCGCGCCAGGCTACTGCTGCGGCACAGAACGGGCAAATGCTCGAATAAACTGTGCCGCAGCAGTAACATGGTCTCATTTGAAATAAATTATCAAAAAACAGATTACTTGGGTTCAACAAAGACTTTAAACTTTAGAAAGGCAGATTTTAATAAACTGAGGTCTAATCTAGTAGTAATACAATGGGATGATGTTTTTGCAGGGAAAAATATAGAACATAAATGGGCAGTCTTTAAAACATTGTTAGAAAAGAACACTTATCAGTGTATACCCTTGGGTAATAAGTATAAAAGAAATAAGTCAAAACTAATGTGGCTAAATAAACAGGTAGGGGAGGAAATAGACAAGAAGAGGAAGGCGTTTAGATTCTTTAAGTCAGAAGGGACAGAGACATCATATCAGAATTATAAGGAATGTAACAAAAATTGCAAAAGGGCAATTACATTAGCAAAAATGGATAATGAAAAAAGGATTGCAAAAGAAAGTAAGGTCAACCCTAAAAAGTTCTTTAAGTACCTTAATAACAAAAAAATGAGAAAAGAAAATATAGGACCCTTTCAGTGTGAGATGGGTAGGCAGATTATTGGAGATAAGGAAAAAGCAAAGGTATTAAACAAATTCTTTGCCTCTGTGTTTACCAGGGAAGAATCAAGTTCAATAGTAGTGCCACAGGAGGAAGCCACAACCTCCATATTAATGAACAATTGGTTAACTGAGGAAGAAGTTAATAAGCGACTTGAAAAAATTAAAGTAAATAAGGCACCTGGCCCCGATGGCATACATCCAAGAGTTCTCAAGGAATCCATTTCCACAGGCTCAGTACCACAAGATTGGCGTAAAGCAGATGTGGTGCCTGTATTTAAAAAGGGAGCTAGATCACACCCGGGGAATTACAGACCTGTAAGCCTGACTTCAATAGTAGGGAAACTACTTGAAGGTTTAATACGGGATAATATTCAGGAATACCTAATGGAAAACAAAATTATTAGTAATAGTCAGCATGGATTTATGAAAGATAGATTTTGCCAAACTAACCTTATTTGTTTCTTTGAGGAGGTAAGTAGGAATTTAGACAAGGGTAATGCAGTTGATGTGGTTTACTTAGATTTTGCAAAGGCTTTTGATACGGTTTCACACAAGAGGTTGGTGTACAAAATAAAGAAAATTGGACTCAGTAATAATATATGCACCTGGATTGAAAACTGGTTAAAGGACAGACAACAGAGGGTTGTCATAAATGGAACTTTTTCAGGTTGGGCTAAAGTAGTGAGTGGAGAATAAAAAGGCGACTTACAAATTAAATGGAGATATATTGGGGGAATCCTTGATGGAGAAGGATTTAGGAGTGCTTGTAGACAGCAGGCTTAGCAATAGTGCCCAGTGTCATGCAGTAGCTGCAAAGGCAAACAAGATCTTATCTTGCATCAAACGGGCAATGGATGGAAGGGAAGTAAACATAATTATGCCCCTTTACAAAGCATTAGTAAGACCACACCTTGAATATGGAGTACAATTTTGGGCACCAATCCTAAGAAAATACATTATGGAACTAGAGAGAATGCATAGAAGAGCCACCAAATTAATAAAGGGGATGGACATTCTAACTTATGAGGAGAAGCTAGCTAAATTAGATTTATTTACATTAGAAAAGAGGCGTCTAAGAGGGGATATGATAACTATATACAAATATATTCAGGGACAATACAAGGAGCTTTCAAAAGAACTATTCATCCCACGGGCAGTACAAAGGACTCGGGGCCATCCCTTAAGGTTGGAGGAAAGGAAATTTCACCAGCAACAAAGGAAAGGGTTCTTTACAGTAAGGGCAGTTAAAATGTAGAATTCATTACCCATGGAGACTGTGATGGCAGATACAATAGATTTGTTCAAAAAAAGGTTGGACATCTTTTTAGATGGGAAAGGTATACAGGGATATACCAAATAAGTATACTTGGGAAGGATGTTGATCCAGGGATTAATCCGATTGCCAATTCTTGGAGTCAGGAAGGAATTAATTTTTCCCCTTAATGGGGTTTTTTGTTTGCCTTCCTCTGGATCAATAAGTAAGTATAGATATAGAATAAAGTATCTGTTGTCTAAATTTAGCATAGGTTAAACTTGATGGACGTACGTCTTTTTTCAACCTCATCTACTATGTAACTATGTAACTGTTAGGGATGTATATACAACTTTGTTTTTACTTTGGGCGCCGCGGAAAACTCCTGATCGCCTTGGGGAGCCTTGAAAAAATCCTGATCGCCTTGGGGAGCCTTGAACCGGTAAAGTTTGGGAACCACTGGGTTAACCCTTTGCGCTACCCTCCCGCAAGACTTAAACACCCAGCCTGGGCAACTGCCACCTTCACCCACCCCCTGTACCAACAACAGGAATGGGTAAAAGTGTTATTAACCAAAGATGGCTAATAGGGCTTGTCCCCATTCCAAAAAAAATTACAGTGCAGCACATAAATACAACCCCCCACGCCCCAAGCCCAATACATACAGTACAGTAATGGGCAAAATCCCTATTATCCAGATATGGATAATAGTACATTTGCCCATTAAAAATAAACCCAGCCAGCATAAAGTAAATAAAAGTAGTTCTAGCCTTTTAATCACTTTAGCAGTTAGTAACCACTATAGTAATTAAGGGCTAAACCCCCCTCCACCCTTTACCCATTGATTGGCACACTGGTACACCATGCCCATATATTATGGGCATGATTTGCCACTATGGCAGTCAATGGGCAATCTAAAAAAAAACAAGAACCAAAAATACAAATTAACAATTAAATGAAACCAAGCACCAAAAATACTAAATTAAATCAAACCAAGCACCAAAACTCCACAACAATTAAATAAAAGCATGCCCTAAAACGACACAACAATAAAATAAAAACAAGCCCTAAAATACAAAACAATTAATTCAAAACAATAACCAAAAATACAAAACATAATAATTAAATAAAACAAGCATTTGCCCAATAATGCATTGCCTGTCCCTGTATTTATCTATAGAAGGGGCATAGATAAACACATTGGCAGTCAATGGGTAACCATAAAAAAAAATACGCAATAAAAAAAAATACAATCAATGTTTCTTACTTTTGACGTCTTCACCTTCCGATTCTGTGTCCAGCAGTTACATCTTGACACACGACACAATGGGCATGGTCTACCACTGTGCCAATCACGGAGTAGAGGGTGGGGCTAGTTGCCCATGGGAGGGTGGTTAGGCCTCCTGGGTGGGTAGCGGGGGAGTAGGGTTAACCCCTTAATTACTATAGCGGTTACTAACCGCTAAGGTGATTAAGGGGTTAGTGGCCATTAGTTTTTATTATTATTATTATTATTATTATTATTATTATTATTATTATTATTATTATTATTATTATTATTGTAATGTTCCTGCCCATGGAGGGTGGGGAGGAAGATGAGAACTTTTATTTACTTTATGCTGGCTGGTATATTTTTAATGGGCAAATGCAAATGCAATATCCATATCTGGCTAATAGTAATTTTGCCCATTACTGTACTGTATGTGTTAGGGATGGAGGGGGGGGGCTATTTGGGGGTGCAGGGGGTGTGTGGGTTGTTTTTTGGTAGGTAATATTTGATTTAATGTTTATTGGGGCAGAGAGGGTGATTGAAAGGGATACTTGGACCAGGGTGGGTTTAGGCCTACCGTGTGGGTAGCAGCAGGGGTTAACCCCTTCATTACCATAGTGTTAATCCGATAAGCCATTATCTTTCTGCTGAAATTTCAGAGAAATGTTGCATCATTACTGGGAGATCGCCCCAGATTTTTTAAAGCAGTGTTCGGATACTCGTAGCTGCATCTGTAACAATAGTGGATACAATTACTGGTGCTCCTGGTCCAAGGAAAACCTGTTTGTGATACCACTGACGCTTGATAAAGGCCGTTGCATTGGTCAAAACGTTGTATTTTTTGGGGGGCACAATAAATTAGTTTAAGACAAATCCGTAGAGCCCTGATTCACTTCTTTCTGTGGATACCCGCACCCTATACCGGGGCCTGTATCTTGGGAAGTCGTGGGTCCCCGAGGCTGAAATCAATGCGGTTCAGCGCAGGAGATCCCCTGCTCCCGTACACTAGTATTAAAATGAATATTTAAACTGCATTAGTTTTAAGCCCTCATTCTCTCTCGTCTCGATTACTGTAACCTCCTGCTGTCCGGCCTTCCTGCCTCTCACTTGTCTCCCTTACAATCTATCTTAAATGCTGCTGCCAGAATCACTCTACTCTTTCCTAAAACTTTCTCAGTGTCTCCCCTGATGAAATCACTCTCCTGGCTTCCTATCAAATCTCGCATCTTGAACTCAATTCTCCTCCTCACTTTTAAAGCTTTACACTCCCCTGCTCCTCCTTACATCTCAGCCCTAATTTCTCGCTATGCACCATCCCAACTCTTGCATACTGCTCAAGGATGTCTTCTCTCTACCCCCTTTGTATCTAAAGCCCTCTCCTGCCTTAAACCTTTCTCGCTGACTGTCCTGCACCTCTGGAATGCCCTTCCCTTCAATACCCGACTAGCACCTCTCTATCCACCTCCAAGACCCACCTTAAGACACACTTGCTTAAAGAAGCATATGAGTAGCACCGTGGCTAATACTTTACACCAGGGGTGGGGAACCTTTTTTCTGCCAAGGGCCATTTTGATATTTATAAAATCATTCGAGGGCCATCCAAAATTATCAATTTAAAAATTAGCCTGCTATATTTGGTCAAACATTTAATGAACTCACCACTAATGTGATGGCTGGAACTGCTTCTCTTTGGGTGACTGACTGACTCTTGGGTGGTGGGTGACTATGACTGACTGTGGGTTGGTATCTGTGCACACGCAAATGCACACACGCACACACACACAGAAATCAGGCAGGGGGTAGGGAAATCAGACTCTCAGACCCACTCTCTCTCTCAGACTCTCAGACCCACTCTCTCTCTCAGACTCTCAGACCCACTCTCTCTCTCAGACCCACTCTCTCTCTCAGGCTCTCAGACCCACTCTCTCTCAGACTCTCAGACCCACTCACAGACTCAGACCCACTCACAGACTCTCAGACCCACTCTCTCTCACTCTCAGACCCACTCTCATTCAGACTCTCAGACCCACTGTCAGACTGTCAGACCCACTCTCAGACTGTCAGACCCACTCTCAAGACTCTCAGACACACACTCTCTCAGACACACTCTCTGACACACACTCTCTCTCAGACACACACACTCTCTCTCTCTCAGACACACACACTCTCTCTCTCTCAGACACACACACTCTCTCTCAGACAGACACACACTCTCTCTCTCTCTCAGACACACACACACTCTCTCTCTCAGACACACACACACACTCTCTCTCTCAGACACACACACACTCTCTCTCAGACACACACACTCTCTCTCTCTCAGACACACACACACTCTCTCTCTCTCAGACACACACACTCTCTCTCTCTCAGACACACACACTCTCTCTCAGACAGACACACACTCTCTCTCTCTCTCAGACACACACACTCTCTCTCAGACACACACACTCTCTCTCAGACACACACACACACTCTCTCAGACACACACACACACTCTCTCAGACACACACACACACACTCTCAGACACACACACACACACACTCTCAGACACACACTCTCTCTCTCTCAGACACACACTCTCTCTCTCTCAGACACACACACTCTCTCAGACACACACACTCTCTCAGACACACACACTCTCTCAGACACACACACTCTCTCAGACACACACACACTCTCTCAGACACACACACTCTCTCAGACACACACACTCTCTCAGACACACACACTCTCTCAGACACACACACTCTCTCAGACACACACACTCTCTCAGACACACACACTCTCTCTCAGATACACACACACACTCTCTCTGGCACACACACACTCTCTCTGACACACACACACTCTCTGACACACACACACACACACACACACACACTCTCTCTGTTGTTCTGATGGAGGATAATCCTCCTATATAATGGCTTGCTGGAAATGTAGATTCATTGTAGGTTGTAATACCTTTTACGGGGCCAATATGCGATTCTTTAAAGATAAAATTATAGTGTACAGAGATCTCAAAACCTCATAAATGTCTTCAAGTGCAGTGTACAAGTGAGGAAGTCAAACGCTCTGTACACTAATTTAATCTGTGAAGAACCCTAGTTTTGGTGTCCAAAAATTATCACAACTACCAATCTACATTGCTCCTGGACCAATATACTGCAGCTTCTAGAATTGTGAACTACTTGTTAGGAAATAAAATACTAAGAATAATCATAAATATTGCCTAAACTGAAACACTCCTAATAGTAGCATTATGGGGTATGGCAATCCTAATCAAAGAAACTTAACGTTCAGGTAAAATGAATAACATTTTGTTTCCTTTGTTAAACTTCTATTTTTGCTTTTCTACTATCTTCTCAGGGCACCTGGTTCTAGAACATCAGCTGGATATATCATAAGGTGAGAGCACCAAACATACTGTACAGGAATATAGAAATGATTGCACAGTGTAGTAATAGATTGTGGTTTGACAGTGAGAAGTATGTCATCATATTATTTTAAATTAGGATATCTATTTAGTGAATAAACAAAGGTGGATTATGTAGTCATATCAGTAGCTTGGACATAGACATATTGGCTTTGCTACATAAAACAGCAACTGGTCATTATACTGCAAACCTTTGTTATACCAAATTAAATTTCAGTAATGACTTCTATTGAAATTGAGCTCCATTAAAAATGAATGGGACTAAAATGTTCTCCAGCATAAGGAAACACCTTTACAGCATATTAACACGTCTGATCCTGGAACTTTTTTGATGGTAGATTAAATTAAGATCAACTAAAATTGTGTAATAATATACTAACCCCTTGCTGATACAGGGTGTTCCAGATAAAATTGCTATGTACTGTAGTAATAATTATTATTACCCCACAGCTCACAGTTACCAAATCAAGCCATTGTATTTATACTTTACATAGGTATACAGTACTGCAGGTTTATACTTTACCAGGATTTCTGAACCCATTTTTTATTTGCTAGTTGTGAGTAATTAACAATTAGCCAATGGCTCCATTAAATCTCAGTGTATATTTTAGTACAATCACTTTTCTTGAATGTGTTCATCAGTACGGTAAGTTCTGATCGCTCGTTGGGGCCTATTCCTTAAACATACAAAAAGTGAAATTTCCAAAAAAAAAATGTATCTCACGCAAGTGGGTCCTGGTCATTTTAAGGTGCACTGATATATATACGGTATAGACTTACATTGCATCTACAAAGGGCAGAGGGACATAATGCTTTCATTTAATTTGTTTTCAGGGGACAACCAATTAACGCATCTACTCCAATAAAGATCCCAGTCCCATTTAATGGATACAAGAAAAGGTAAGTGTAAGCTTCTACAACAGAGGCATAGGTATAGAACACGGGTGGCCAATTCTATTCCTCAAGGGCCACCAACAAGTCATCCCAGGGGACTCAATCACCTGGGCTAAAGCAGGGATATCTTGAAAACCTGACTTGTTTGTGGCCCTTGAGTACTGAAGTTGGTCACCCCTGGTCTGGACCTTAAGTCCTATATTACAGAGCTTTATGGAAGCTTCTTCATACAGATCTAGCAGCCGCTATGGCTCCTGCTGACGCATTGCAGCGGGACACACGCGACGCGTTAGCAGGCGCAACTGCTTTTGTAAATGTATTAGCTGCATTGGAAAAAGGGGTGGAGCTAATGCACCAGTCAGTGCAATAACACCTACGTCACCTGTATGTGACTTTACACACCCTTATTTTGTTAGTAACAAAACAAGCAGTCTTGTGAAACCACAATTTGGAAGCTGTTCTTCTGGTTTAGTATGGCACGTCTCAGCTTAACATTTAAAGTCACAAGTATCCTGAGTAATCATTTCCTTGGTAGATCTTTCTGTCGTTTCTTTCTATTTCATTTTCCAAGCACGACTTTACAGCAAAAGAAATGGAATGGTTTAGGCATCATTATTAGTTACATATTAAGATGTTTAATCTATGTTTTGGGTCTTGTTGCTGGTACTCTTAAAGCAAAGGAGCACATACAGTATCTAATAAATATTTCAATATGCAACTTCTATGTAAAGTCACGTTAAATCTTCCTTAAATATTGTTTTATAGACAGCTGCTGTTACAGTATATACTGAATTACTTTAGATATTAGATGATTAGAAACTGATTGAAAAGTTGATAGCACATACGCCTACAGTACTTCTTCTTGATTTGCATAGAAACCTGTGGTGTAAGCTTTCCATTACCAAGCCCCGCATTTTTCTCTATACCCCTCCCATGCATTTTTTACATTCTTTTACTATATTTGACCCTATTATCTTAAATAGAAATGTGTTTTATGCATCAACTGACTTATCAGAGAGAAAAAAAACAGGTAATCTTGTAGTGTTTCCTTGTGGTTTAATACAAATTGTGTTCTTCCAAATGATGCAATTCCTGATTGGGGTAGTTTTGAAGATCAAAATGTTGATCAGGTCAATAAAGGGCATTTTTTAAATAGTAAGTTTTTTTTTAATATTAAGCAAAATGTTTTGTTCATATTCTATGAAAGCACAGGAAATGTATTCCAAAACTAAACACATTGGGATGAGTTAGAGATAAATATGTTTTGGGAAGAAGGTTTATTGAGTTTTATTGAATATTCAAGTTATCTTTTGTTATTTCTAGCAACACAGCCCAACTTAAAAGTGCCAGTCTTCCACGTCTCCCAACTGCTACCGGCTACAAGATGTCAACAGAAGAATACAAGAAATTGTAAGTAAATGCATATTCCTTATATTTACCCATGTGGGTTCAAGAATGGTTACAAGAATACAATGCAACAATAGTTATAAAGTTCAATAATTATCCCACAGTTTGATAAGTTGAACAGGCAAAATGAGAAACATAACTGGAAATCGAACTGCATTATGTTTATTTATAACAATTTACTGCATTTATCTGTCAGATTTTACAGTGTACAGTATGTGCACTACAATAATAAAAAATATATATATTCATTTTGAATTATAACTGGATGACCTCCTTATATATACAGTGGTGAGAAAAAGTGCATGTAGAAACACTTCATGCCACGATCAAAAGAAATGTGAGGAACTTAGAGAGGAGGTTATTGATGCTCAACAGCAGGGCTCGACAAATTATAAAAAAACGAAACTCATCCCAAAACAAGGCACTTGCCCCCAACCCCCCAAAAAAATGTGTTGGACAATAAGGCTAAACATATAGTGCTGGCGACGACGACGCGACTGTCGCTGGAAAATCAAATAGAGATGACTTCCAGCGATCGCGACCAATCCGTCGCTCCATCGCGCCGCGCTTACTATAAGCGCACAACGGTGGCAATGCATTTGTTTTTCCACTACGTCGCGTCGCTGTCACCAGCACTATAAGCGCAGCCTAACCCTCACCCCCTTACTTTATCCGCTAGCGAGTCTTATCGGTGGCAGGATGCGGCAGCGTGGTGCAGCGTCTCCTGGAATTCTTCTCCCCCTCCCCCCTGAAACTCGTGCTAAATTTAGACAACAGATACTTTATCCTATATCTATTCTTACTTATTGATCCAGAGGAAGACAAACAAAAAACCCCAGTGACATATCATCCAATGATATCTCATAAGGGAGAAAAACAATCCATCCTGTCTCCAAGAATTGGCAATCGGATTACTCCCTGGATCAACATCCTGACCATGTTTACTTATTTGGTATATCCCTGTAACAAACTCCAGAGCTCTGGAATAGGGAAGCATGCTTTAAACTGGTTTCAGTCCTGGTAGATCCCAACATGTGTCCATCTCAGGCTCTAACTCCAACCCCCTGAATATCACCAGTGCTGTCCCTCAAGGCTCTGTTCTGGGGCCCCTACTCTTCTCAGTGTTCATCAATGACCTTCCCACAGCTTGTAAGGAAGGTTCAATACACATGTATGCAGATGACACAATCCTATATGCACACAGCCATAGCATCTTCGACCTTGAACACATACTTCAGTCTGACTTTTTGAGACTCGAAAGCTGAATTTCCCAAAACAACTGACAAGACTGTAACAATGGTATTTGGAACCAAGACCACATTTTTAAAGCTTCCAGTGACTGAGCTCCAGATCAGAACCAACCCTAACTCCTGTTACATAGTAACATAGTAGATAAGGTTGAAAAAAGACGTACATCCATCAAGTTCAACCTATGCTAAATTTAGACAACAGATACTTTATCCTATATCTATACTTACTTATTGATCCAGAGGAAGGCAAACAAAAACCCCCAGAGTCATATCATCCAATGATATCTCATTAGGGGAAAAATAAATTCCTTCCTGACTCCAAGAATTGGCAATCGGATTAATCCCTGGATTAACATTTATCCCATGTACTGCTGCGACACACTTTATTCGAGCAAATACCCAGTATGTACCTGGCAGATACCTGGAATGCGCCGCACCTCACCTCTGACAAGCCCCGTTGCGTTTGCCTTCCCAGCCATGGTTCATGCCTGGCTCACGGGCGGCTGATCTGTTAAATGATAATGATTAGGATTTAATAGGCTGCAATGCTTCGCGTGTCTACCAGATGGCATAAATTCATGAATTGTAATGCAGTATATATATATATATACTGTGCAGTATTGCAGCCAGCGGGAATAAAATGCTTCAATCCCTGCCTGGAAAATAACGCAATGCACTCGGGCAGAAAACAGTCACAAACCTCAATACACCCGAGTATACCCGAATTCGTGGGACTAGCCAAGCTCGAATAAAGTGTGTCGCCAGTGTACATACTTATTTGGGATATCCCTGTATACCTTTCCTATCTAAAAAGATGTTCAATCTTTTTTTGAACAAATCTATTGCATCTGCCATCACAGTGTAATGAATTCCACATTTTAACTGCCCTTACTGTAAAGAACCCTTTCCTTTGTTGCTGGTGAAATCTCCTTTCCTCCAACCTTAGGGGATGGCTCAGAGTCCTTTGTAATGTCCGTGGGATGAATAGTTATTTTGAAAGTAAGTTATCATATCCCCACTTAGACGCCTCTTTTCTAATGTAAATAAATCTTATTTAGCTAGCTTCTCCTCATAAGTTAGATTGTCCATCCCTTTATTAATTTGGTGGCTCTTCTCTGCACTCTCTCTAGTTCCATAATGTCTTTTCATAGGATTGGTGCCCAAAATTGTACCCCATATTCAAGGTGAGGTCTTACTAATAGTGAGGAAAATTTAAACTAAAAGCATGTGATCAGCGCTCTAACCTATATAACTATACCTAAATATTAACTAAAATAACCAGGTGCTTAACAATAATAAAATGAATATTTAAAGTGTCCCCTATAAGAAAAAATCTAATGTGAATTCCTCACAGCCTGTTGTGGCAGGTTGGGGAATGGCTGCCTTGGGAATATAACAACCCTATCCACAAGGGCTGTATAACATACACAGAGAGATAACAAATGACACAGATAAAACACAGACAATAATTCCCTGGCGCACTATCAGATAATAAACCTGACGAATCGGAGTAGTCCCATGAATCAAAAGATGGTATAAAGAAGATCCACAGTCGGGACATTGTGGACTGTGGATCTTCTTTATACCATCTTTTGATTCATGGGACTACTCCGATTCGTCAGGTTTATTATCTGATAGTGCGCCAGGGAATTATTGTCTGTGTTTTATCTGTGTCATTTGTTATCTCTCTGTGGAGGTCTTACTAATGCTTTGTAAAGGGGCATAATTATGTTTACTTCCCTTCCATCCATTACCCCTTTAATGCAAGATAAGATCTTGTTTGCCTATGCAGCTACTGCACGACTTTGGGCACTATTGCTAAGCCTGCTGTCTACAAGCAATCCTATATCCTTCTACATCAAGGATTTCTCCAATTTATCCCCATTTAATTTGTAAGTCACCTGTTTATTCTTGCTTCCCAAATGCATAACCTTACTGTATTAAATCTGTATTAAATCTGTATTTAGCCTCATCTGCAATTTACCCTCCCAAGATTCCAGTCTTTCAAAGTTCTTCTGGAGAGAAATTACATCCTGCTCTGATTCTATTACCTTACACAATTTAGTATCATCAGCAAAGATGGAGACTTTGCGCTCAATGCCAACCTCAAGGTCATTAATAAACAAGTTAAAAAGCAGGGGTCCCAGTACCGATCCCGGAGGTACTCCACTCACGACCTTAGTCCAACCTGAAAAAGTTCCATTTATGACAACACTCTGTTGTCTATCCTTCAACCAGTTTTCAATCCAGGTTCATATATTTTTACTGAGTCCAATTTTCTTTATTTTGTACACCAACCTTTTGTGTGGAACCGTATCAAAATCCGTTGCAAAATCTAAGTAAACCACATCAACTGCATTCCCTTGGTCTAAATTCTTACTTACCTCCTAAAAGAAACAAATAAGGTTAGTTTGGCATGATCTATCCTTCATAAATCCATGCTGACTATTATAATAATTTTGTTTTCATCAAATATTCCTGAATATTATACCGAATTAAACCTTCAAGTAGTTTCCCCACTATTGAAGTCAGGCTTACAGGTCTGTAATTCCCTGCTTGTGATATAGCTCTCTTTTTAAATATAGGCACCAGATCTGCTTTACGCCAATCTTGTACAGACCCTGTGGAAATGGTGTCCTTGAATATTAAATATAATGGTTTGGCTATTACTGAGCTTAACTCCTTGAGAACTCGTGTGTATGCCATCGGGGCCAGGTGCCTTATATATTTTATTTTTTTCAAGCCGCCTATGAACTTCTTCCTCAGTTAAACAATTGCTCATTAATATGAAGGCTGCGACTTCCTCCTCCGTGACTACTATTGAAATTGTTTCTTCCCTGGTAAACACAGAGGCAAAGAATTTGTTTAATACTTCTGCTTTTTCCTTAGCTCCAATAACCTGCCTGCCCATCTCACACTGAAAGGGTCCTATATTTAGTTTTCTAATTTTTTTTCTTATTAGGTACTTAAAGAATTCTTTAGGGTTGATCTTACTTTCTATTGCAATCCTTTTTTCATTATCCATTTTTGCTAATTTGATTGCCCTTTTGCAACTTTTGTTACATTCCTTATCATTCTGACATGATGCCCCCGTCCCTTTTTACAAAGAATCTAAATGCCTTCCTCTTCTTTTCCATTTCCTCCCCTACCTGTTTATTTAGCCACATTGGTTTTGACTTATTTCTTTTATACTTATTACCCAAGGGTATACACTGATACGTGTGCTTTTCTAACAATGTTTTAAAGACTGGCTATTTAGCTTCCACATTTTTCCCTGCAAAAACATCAGCCCAATGTATTACTTGTAGATTAGTCTTCAATTTATTAAAATCTGCCTTTCTAAAGTTTAAGATCTCTGTTGAACCCATGTAATCTGTTTTTTGATCATTTATTTCAAATGAGACCATGTTATAATCACTGTTACCCAAATGTTCCAGGACTTTTCTATTTGCTATTACTGTACTTCTACATTGTTTGATGTAACCAAATCCAGTACTACCCCTCTCCTGGTTGGTTCCTCAATAATTTGTGCCATAGAATTGTCTTTAAGCACCCCCAAAAACCTGTTTCCTTTTGTTGTAATGCTAATCTCATTGCCCCAGTCTATGTCTGGATAATTAAAAACACCCATTATGCAAACATGACCTAGTTTTGATGCCTTCTCCATTTGCAAAGGTATTTTAGCTTCCTCAATCTTACAGATATTTGGTGGTTTATAGCATATACCTATACCTACAAACATTTTCTTTATATTTTTACCTCCACTGCTAATTTCTACCCACAAGGCCTCTACATTTTCATCATTCCCTTCATAAACATCTTCCCTTATAATAGGTTTTATATCCGGTTTAACATATAAGCATACTCCACCTTCTCTTCTATTTGCTCGATCCTTCCGAAAAAGGGAATAACCCTCTAAATTAACTGCCCAGTCATGAGTTTCATCACACAATGTTTCAGTAATGCCTATGATGTCATACTGCTCCCTTGCAACTATTAATTCAAACTCCCCCATTTTATCTGGCAGGCTTCTTGCATTAGCAAGCATGCATTTAAGTTTTTTTCAGCCTGTACTATTATCTTATCTGCTCCTTCCTTTCTGCGCCAATTTGATTTAGTCTTTAGAAGTTTTTTTAGTATTATCTGTATGTACTATGTGTGTCTCATACTATTCACTATAGGGTTTCCATTCTGTCTGGTTACTATTCAATTTAATTTTTTTGAATACCATATATTATATTATATTATATTATATTATATTATATTATATATATATATATATATATATATATATATATATATATATATATATATATATATATAACATAATACTGAGTTAAGTTATGGTGAGTAAAAAAAGTGACAAAAACCCTCCACAGGAAAGCAAATATGCAAATATAGCTGTGTGCTCATCTGCATGTCTTAGGCAGGTCTGCAACCCCGCCTTTCCCCATTATCACCCAGCATACAGCACTTCCACTGCAGCAAGGGATTCTGGGAAATGACATGCACATGAGCACACAGTGTCACTTTTTGCCTCAATAACCATTTTTAACATGGTTCCCTATAGGCTTAAGCTTGCTGCATGGTCACAGCTTTGAGCACAGCCAGGGTTAAGGTGCATACCCAGAAAACCACCCACAGACAGCTGTTTCGACCTTGATGGGTCTCATCAGTGTGGGGTTGATTTTACTGGGAATGCAAGAGAGGCTATGGGATAGGCTAAACCCTAATACTGAGTTAAGTTATGGTGAGTAAAAAAAGTGACAAAAACCCTCCACAGGAAAGCAAATATGCAAATATAGCTGTGTGCTCATCTGCATGTCTTAGGCAGGTCTGCAACCCCGCCTTTCCCCATTATCACCCAGCATACAGCACTTCCACTGCAGCAAGGGATTCTGGGAAATGACATGCAAATGAGCACACAGTGTCACTTTTTGCCTCAATAACCATTTTTAACATGGTTCCCTATAGGCTTAAGCTTGCTGCATGGTCACAGCTTTGAGCACAGCCAGGGTTAAGGTGCATACCCAGAAAACCACCCACTGGCTGTGCTCAAAGCTGTGACAATGGGGAAAGGCGGGTTTGCAGACCTGCCTAAGACATGCAGATGAGCACACAGCTATATTTGCATATATATATATACAGGTAAACCCCGTAATAATGCGGTCCTCGGGGTCCACCCCGAGACCACCGCGTTAGTAACGGGGTCGCGCAAAAAAAATGGCTGCCGCATTGGCGCAACATCACCCTTCCCCCCCCCGCAGCACTCTTCACCCCACGGGGCAGGAGATGGGAGCGGGGATGTCCCTCCGGTCCCCGCTTCCCCCTGTCACTGCGTGACAGCCCGCGGGGTAGGAGATGGGAGCGGGGATGTCCCTCCAGTCCCCGCTTCCCCCTGTCACTGCGTGACAGCCCGCGGGGAAGGAGATGGGAGCGGGGATGTCCCTCCGGTCCCCGCTTACCTCTGAACCCCCCACGTGCCCGGTGCTCCCGCTGCCTGCATGGAGGTGGTAGCGGGGGGTTTCTTCTCGCCACCGCTGTCCCCGGCGCTCCCGCTGCCTGCACGGGAGGAGGGGGGGAGCGGTTTTGTGGTGCTGGTCGCAGCCTTTCCTCTGTTCCGACCTCCCCCCCGTCTGTAGAGTGAGAGAGTGTGTGTGTATGTATATATGGGAGAGCAACTGTGTGTGTGTGTATATGGGTGTGTGTGTGTGTATGTGTGTATGTATATATGGGTGTGGGTGTGTGTGTGTGGGTGTGTGTGTGTGTGTATATGGATGTGTGTGTGTGTATATATATGGGTGTGTGTGTGTGTGTGTGTGTGTGTGTGTGTGTGTGTGTGTGTGTGTGTGTAAGTGTGTGTAAGTGTGTGTAAGTGAGCAGAGTGTGCAGTGAGCTGTGTGTGCAGTGAGTGAGTGCTGTGTGCAGTGTGCAGTGTGTGTTGTGCAGTGAGAGTGTTTTTAGTGTGTGCAGTGAGAGTGTGTGCAGTGTGTGCAGTGAGAGTGTGTGCAGTGAGCAGTGTGTGCAGTGAGAGTGTGTGCAGTGTGTGCAGTGAGCAGTGTGTGCAGTGAGAGTGTGTGCAGTGAGCAGTGTGTGTGCAGTGAGCAGTGTGTGTGCAGTGTGTGCAGTGAGCAGTGTGTGTGCAGTGAGAGTGTGTGCAGTGTGTGCAGTGAGCAGTGTGTGCAGTGAGAGTGTGTGCAGTGTGTGCAGTGTGCAAAAAAAAAAATGTAAATTAAAATTATTATTTTTTTTTTAAAACGGGAGCCACGGGAAAACCGCGTTATAACCGATTCGCGTTATAATGGGTCGCGTTATAACGGGGTTTACCTGAATATATATATATATATATATATATATATATATATATATATAGATAGATAGATAGGATAGATAATATAGATAGATATAATTGAATAGACAGCGCCTATTAAGGCAACCAACCCAAAAGGCGGTTACACAGACACGCACAAGTCACCAAATAATTTTGCCAGCACAGATGACCTACAATAACAGATAAAAAGTGCAAATGTGGATGTGGTGTTGATAACTATGATGGTGCAATGTGAGATGTAAAAAATATGTGAATGAAAATATTTAAAAAATGTTTTGTAAAAAATAAATTAAGAAAAAAAAGCAACAATAAAAAATAAAAAATGAAAAAAAATAAAAAAAGTCCTTTAACCCAATGTTGGGTAAAACCTTGTGAGGATATCTTGGGGTCCGGTCAGCTTTGTCCTTGGGGTCAACAACCTCCCAAACGATACCTATTAGAAAAAAGAAAAGGAAAAGCGCCCGATCTTTGTGTAAAATCCAATAACAAAGGTTTAATAACATGAATCACGACAAATGCACACTCACAATTTGTCACTGCATAAAAAGCATTGTATGGGTAAGCCCATGCGCCAACATGTAGCCATATCGCCATCTGTTTGCTCCTCACTGCTGCTGTTGTCACCTGGTAGACAGTCCCTCCGGTAACCAAAAACTGCAGCCTGTGGTTCCTGGCAGACTTGAGTGGTATTGTGTGCGACTCAGGGAACTCCTTCCCCTTCCTGGTGTCTGGCATCTGAGCTTCTCCACCACGTAGTTCAACTACATCACGTGCCCCTATGCGTTTCTTCCGACACAGCGTATTTTTTTCCTTTTTTCTAATGATATATATATATATATATATCAACTGTAAATATTACTGTATGCTCATTTGCATGTCTTAGACAGGTCTGCAACCCTGTATATATATATATATATATATATAAGAAGAAAAATTTCAGTAGCGCCACCCGTGAAACAAAGTAACATATAAACAGTGCAAATATTGTGTATAATATTGATAAAAATTAAATATAATTAACAATCTAACAATATAAAAAAAACATGAATGTGAAAAAAAGTGTTATAAAAATGTGAAAAAATAATAAAAAACGTGCCAATAAATAATGATAACATATTTCAAACAAGGAAAAAAAAGGACAAAAAATAGAGGAAAGTCCAACCCTTAGTACAAGTCCAATAGAAGTTCAGATATAAATTGAAATGATGATCAGGGATCCACAGCTGCTCTCAGAAGGAATAACCAATTCCAGCAGGAAAATTATAGAAAGAGAAGAACAGAGAGCGCACGTCCCATAGTGTAAAACAGTACATTTAATCAATAAAAAGAGAGGACAAGGGGATTAAGAACACTCACAAAAGTACAAGATAAAAAGGCAGTTTGTGATATAATCACCACCAACAAGGCAACACCGTCCTGGAACACATCAGCTGTTCGATAGTCCCTCCGGTTCACCTACAGCAGTTTTCGGACGATTAGAAACAGTGTCTCTTTGCATCAATGCGATTAGGAGTTTTTTTCAGCCTCAGATCAGCTCCATGCGCTCTCCGGCCGTAAAGCGCACACTGCGTGATGACGTAGTGTCGTGGTAGCGTGCCCTGATGCGTATCGTCACGACAATGACTTTATCAAAGGGAATATATATATATATATATATATATATATATATATATATAACAGAAATAGAAATATATATATATACATTATATATATATATATATATTACATATATACATATATATATATATATATATATATATATATATATAAAGACAAAAAAGAAAGCGCCAATCCTAGTGTAATATGAAACAAAACATTTAATAACCAGACCTAAATTCAAAAGATGTAAACTCACAAACAAATGTGAATAAAAAGCATGTAATGAGAATACTCATTCGCCAACTGTGGGATGGACCTGCTCTGCTCACACGCCAACCAGCTCTTCAATGGAGTCCCAGACTGTCTCAGCCGCCGACCAGCAGTGCTTTCACAGGGTGCCACGATCTCTCACGATGTAACCCAGATGTAGATCTCTCCACACATCACATCCGGATGGGAGACCAGTCACGTGACCCAGCAGTGGAATAAAGTTTTTCCGTCTTAATTCTACCAAATGGTGTTGAAATTCAGCAATATCTCACAGTGTCCCAACGTCCCAGCAGCAAACGAGTATAGAATAAAATAGCCAATAGCTCACACTAAACTTCCCTACACGTTTCTTCACACAAAGCGTGATTTCATCATCATCCCCTGATGAAATCACCCTTTGTGTGAAGAAACGTGTAGGGAAGTTTAGTGTGAGCTATTGGCTATTTTATTCTATACTCGTTTGCTGCTGGGACGTTGGGACACTGTGAGATATTGCTGAATTTCAACACCATTTTGTAGAATTAAGAGAAAAACTTTATTCCACTGCTGGGTCACGCGACTGGTCTCCCATCCGGATGTGATGTGTGGAGGGATCTACATCCGGGTTACATCATGAGAGATCGTGGCACCCTGTGAAAGCACTGCTGGTCGGCGGCTGAGACAGTCTGGGACTCCATTGAAGAGCTGGTTGGCGTGTGAGCAGAGCAGGTCCATCCCACAGTTGGCGAATGAGTATTCTCATTACATGCTTTTTATTCACATTTGTTTGTGAGTTTACATCTTTTGAATTTAGGTCTGGTTATTAAATGTTTTGTTTCGTATTACACTAGGATCGGGCGCTTTCTTTTTTGTCTTTCTGTAGATTCACTGGGAGGTCGTTGGTTCCTTGCAGAGAGCAGCCGGTATCCAGAGTTTGCATTTTCTATTTTTTATTTTATTTTTTACACAGGACATTTTTTTCTTTTCCTTTTTTCATTCAAGACGAACTATCCATTCATTGTAGATTGGCACTACACTCACAAGAATTTTAACAACAGTCATAGCTCACATTAATATAGGCAATCATTGCAGTTGTGTATATTTGTATTATTTATATATTCATAAATTGATAGATATTTATACCTCTGACATCTTAATATTTATGTATGTATATATTTATATAATCATTTAATTATTTGAATATCATCTAGTGTGGAGAGAGATATCATCTGAGGGGCGCAGTTTTTTCTTTGTATATATATATATATATATATATATATATATATAAACTGTAAATATTACTGTATGTTCATTTGCATGTCATTTGCAACCCTATCTTTCCCCATTATCGCCCAGCACACAGCGCTTCCACTGCAGCAAGGGATTTTGGGAAATGACATGCAAATGAGCACACAGTGCCACCTTTTGTCTCAAGCTCGTATTACACAAGCAAATCCTCAAGCCACTGCATACTGTTTTAAACACAGCTTTTAGACAGAGGCTAGGATGAGATGCAAAGCCAGTAAACCCACTCACAGACATGTTTCAACCTTGATGGGTATCATCAGTGTGAGGTTGGTTGTGCTGGCTAAGCTGGTTTGAGATGAGAGTGGGAGTGAGAATGTGTGTGTGTACTGAGTTAAGTTATGGTGAGTAAAAAAAGTGACAAAAACCCTCCACAGCAAAACATATAGCAAATGCAAATATACTGAATGCTCATTTGCATGTCTTAGGCAGGTCTGCAACCCCGCCTTTCACCATTATCACCCAGCACTTCCACTGCAGCAAGGGATTCTGGGACATGACATGCACATGAGCACACAGTGCCACTTTTTTCTTCAAAAACCATTTTATACATGGTTCCCTATAGGCTTAAGCTTGCTGCATGGTCACAGCTTTGAGCACAGCCAGGGTTAAGATGCATAGCCAGAAAATCCACCCACAGACAACTGTTTCGACCTTAATGGGTTTCATCAGTGTGGGGTTGGTTAACTGGCTATGCAATGAAGCGAAAGGATGGGGTTTACCATACTGAGTTAAGTTATCGTGAGTAAAAAAAGTGACAAAAACCATTTGCTATACAGTATGCTTTGCTGTGGAGGTTTTTTGTCACTTTTTTTACTCACCATAACTTAACTCAGTATATATATATACATATACATTTATTGTGATTCAACATGTATTCACTTTGGATTACATATTTGTGGGTATTGATTTTCTTTGTTTTTTTGGGGGGGGGGATATTGAGTTTGTTTGGTAGAATTACATATATACCTACCTAGGAGACGAACTTATTTTCTTATTATATTTGTTGTATATTGTTTCATTTTTATGAGCTCCGTCTGCTGCTTTACTTTTGTTGTAATGGTTGCCACTGGATCACGTAGATCAGTGAAAAACATCAATATTTGGAACTGCATAGGAATGCCACTTCTGATCAGCCTGTGATGTCCTCACAAGCCAGGTTTAGAAATGTGGATGGTTGTTGTTAAATAAAAATCTTGCTGAATCTTCCTATTTAGTGTAGGGGAGGCTTACATACCTGGTTTAGCCAGTTTTGTCTTTTACAACAATCATCCCAATTTTTGGAACCTTGCCAGGTTGAACATATTAGAATGATAAGGAACCAAATGTAATAAAAATCAATCAACTTTTAGTGTTCATTGAACATCTAGCTTAAATGTGCAATTTTTGCACATCTCTAATCTACTGGCAAATTGTTGTTCACTGTAAGCAGTACAAATATCTATAGAACCAGGGGGTCGTCAAAGATCAGAGGACTGGGACTAGTTCTGAGGGGTAGGTGGTATGTAGTAAATCTCTGCACATCATTTTTTTTAGCAATTTTTTTCAAACTGACAGTTTTCTAATAATCACTGTTTTGTATGTATGTAAATTGTGGTTTATTGAGTGTATATATATTACTTTTTTTTTTTTTATTTAAGAAGAGAAACAGGCTTGGGCAGCTGCATAGTTGTAGAGATGCTGAGAATTAGAAAGTCAATTATCCAGCAGCATTCAGTCCTGACCTTATACTATACAGGAGTTGCCAAATCCAGTCCTCAATGGCCACCAACAGGTCAAGTTTTAAGGATATCCCTGCATTAGCACAAGTGCCTCAATCAGTGGCTCAGTCTTTGACTGAGCCACTGATTGATCCAACTGTGCTGAAGTAGGGATATTTTTCAAACCTGACCTGTTGACCAGCCCTGATTCTAACGTATAGGTGTTTTCAAATGGCAGAGTTTACTGCTAATGCATTTTTAAAATAAATCTAAAAATGTTATTCATTGTTACTTGATTTAGGGCCCCATTTAATACAAGGAATAGATCACTGGGAGATCTGTCAGATGAAGACGAGATAGCATTTTCTCCAGAGGAACACACACAGAGGTAAAAAAAAAATGTATAATACTTTTGATACCAATCTTGTTAACTTAGTAATGGGTATTACAAAGATAGAAAACTACAAATGGATTTATCAGTTTAGAAAAAAGTTTAGACATTTACTATTTCAGTCCATTATGTTGTTTTCCTAGTTTACATACATTTAAACCACTTGTTATAAATGTAATTGAATCTGTTCAGGTAAATAAAAATGCAACACATTATTGCAATTGCTGAAAAGGTTATCAATACTTCACTCCTAAAATAATAAAGAGCTGGGAGGCTTGATATTGTACTAGATCAAAAATACTTACAGTAAATATCTTCAACAACCTCTTTATGAGGAGAGAAACACATTTTAATAAAAGTTAGTGAATAAAAACAAAATATACCTATGATTAAAATTTGACAAAATATTTCTGAGTTAAGGCCCATGTTTACTAAGCTATGCTACTCCAGAAAACACATGCCGCCTTTTCAATGAAATGGGCCATTGAGTATCTTCCGATGCTAGAATATTTCTTATGGCATAGCGATGCTGAATAAATAGGGCCCTAGATCTTTCTTCAATACTACCACTTATTTTATATATATTTTTCACCCTTAAACCCATTTATTGATGAAAGGACAATGAACATATTGCTGAATGCATTGTTGTTACTGGCTTTTAAAAGTGTATGGGTTAACCTCCCAAAGAAATTCCCCCCTTTCATTCGGTAGTTCTCATAGCCCAGAGTGGAGCCTGCAAACTTAAAATGCTCAAAACTTTTCTGAAAATGCCTCTTTATAACTGTTGTTGAATGGTGTTTCACGATAGCACGGATGATCAGCTCTTTGACTAAGCACTTCATCATTTAAAGCTGCACTCATTTTGTACACCTGTCTAATCTACACAGATATGCACCCAGCATAGGGATTCCACCTTCTAATCAGCCTGTGATTCATCACAAGCCAGGTTTAAAAATGTGAATGGTTGATGTTAGAGAATAATCTGTGTGAATCTTCCCATTTAGTGCGCGGGAGGCTTCATTATCTGGTATAGCCAGTTTGGCCTTTTACTGTACATCATTTCATCACAATTTTTGGAACTTTGCCTGGTTGGACATGTCAGAATGATCGGGAACCAAATAGTTATAATCCATGTGTCTGTTCTCCTGCCCCTTTGCCTGACCTCGAGCAAGGTACACCCAAGCCACTGTAACATTTGTCTATTGGACACACAAACAAACATTTATAATATACTAGCGCTGGGATTTACTAACCTCAGATATAGGATATCTCACTGTCATCCAGTGTTAACTGATTCAGTATGTATGTGAATAGTAGTCAATCTAGAATCATGGAGCGGTAACAAGTATGGGAACTTCCACAGGGTTATTTACAAATGGAAGGTGATATGCAATTTAAAAATATATATTGGAGTTGCAATAAAGATAAATCACACAACAATGTAATATCTTGTCAACCATTCTCTCTGTTGCAGTGATCAAACAGTAGTTGAGTTATAAAGCAGTTCTAAAACCAATGCTACCAGTTAAACCATAAACATGTTGCTCTGCAATGTGTTTCTGGTACCTCCAACATGTAAGAATTTGTGTGTTTTTTTTAACCAGCCCTTTTGCCTTTTTATCAGGACTGAAGTAGCTAGTGGCTTATTAAGGAACACGCCCTCAAAAGATCGCTCATATGTGTTTTCAGCAGCAAAAAGAAATAATGGGTAAGTTAAATAAAAACATTTAGTAATAGTGAAAGTAAGATTTGCAGATATTTACACTATCTCTACTATGGATACCAAATTAAAATGTAAGGCCCCACAGTAGGTATTTATTAGTGTATTCAGGAGGGGAAAATAAGAGATGGTAACACATAATACCAACAATTAGCTTACAGAGAACAATGTTCAGATCTACCGTACGTTATTCTTCACAGTTGAAGACAGATATTATATATTTTGTAGTTGATGGTTTCCTGTTATAATAGACAAAAATAAGTGCACTCAATTTTATAAGTGAGGTACAATAAAGTGAATATTGTAAATAAGGATACTGAAAATCCACTAGTGAAAGTAACAATGTGTAAAGTGGATACAAATTGATTAAAAACAAACTCAAAGAACTTTCCTTGTGATTTAGGGTGTGTCAATAGGATGGCTCGGACATCACAATCTAGATATATGAAAAAGAAAATAAAACCGCAAAACCCTCATAGTGTAGTATTGAAGTATTTAGTGGTAACAAAAAGGGCGGGGGGGTAGAGGACACGTACAAAAAATCAGCAGTTTAAAAGCATTGAGATATAAAGCCTGGACATCAAAGTCGGTCCTCGCTCCAGCATCCCCCTTCATGAGGGTGATGGTGGGAGACAGGCAGACTCGAGACCACTGCTGGTGTAACACGCAGTCCGGCGCAAAAAGTCCCAATTTCAGTGGAGTAGGCAGTAGTAAGCCGCAGCTCAGTAAGAACACCAGACGGGAAGACGAACGCATAATAGAATGGGTAGATGGGCAGCCGCCCGGATGGACACTAACTCAGGCACAAAATATCAACAGTCCGAATAGCAGGAGCATCTACATCTCTCACCAAGCGCCGGCAGGTAAGCACAGATAGGCAGTGAAATCTGTGTGAAGGGCGCACCAGGGAAGAACTGAATTGCTCACATGTGACTTCACCCCCAGCAGAGAGACAATAGGAAACACCGATCCTCAAGCACCAATGTTGCAAAGTTACAATACAAACATATAACATTAGTATCACCAGATGTTGTATGGCAGCTACATTAAGAGGTCAATTATGCACAAACTAAATCCAACACGTTTCATAGTGGAGAAGTAGCTCACCGCTACTGCATTTAAACGCCTGATTTTTTGTACCTGTTCACTACCCCCGCTCCTTTTTTGTTACCACTAAATTTTTTCAATACTGCCCTATGAGGGTTTTGTGCTTTTCTTTTTAATTTCCTGTTATAATACAGAAACGATGTTAAGCTCATACACATGTTATTAGTGCAGAAAATAAAAGAAAAAAATACTGGATGCTCTTATGGGTAACAAACCAAAGGGACTTAGTATTAACAATAAGTGACAAAGTGTCAAAGTGATATAAAAATATAAAGAAAGAAGGATATGCTGCTCAAAACCCAAATGAACTGTGCTCGTAGGTCTTGAATGATGTATCTTTGTGTAGTGGGGAGCACAGGATCATACCAAATGTAACAGAGAAAAAAAGAACATAGTACAATATCGTCAGAAAATAGAGCTATGCTGTGTCTAGTATTCTTATGATGCCAAAACTCACATGTCCCCAGGAAATATCAGGCAGTGGTATAAGTAATGGGTTAATTCCAGTAAACCCTTTGTTTGGGTCTTTAGTATCAGCCCCTTCCAATTCTGGTGTTGATACCAGAATCAGAAGGGGCTGATACTAAGGAGCCAACCGGGTTTCCTGGAATTAACCCATTACTTATACCACTGCCTGATATTTCTTGGGGCCATGTGAGTTTTGTCATCATAAGAATACTAGACACTTACAGTATATCTCTATTTTCTGGCGATATAACCATGTATGAACCAGAGATATGTGGTAAAGCACAGACATTAATACATTAATGGTCATGAGGGCACTTTAGTGTGTCCTAATGTAGCTAATTTGAATGGTGTCAATGTGCCCTAAACTATAACACCGATCAATGATTGAGGCCTTTAGTACTGTAGGTCCCGCTTTGAAAACCCATCACAAAACCCATTCCTCAACTACAGCTCTATTATAAAGACTGTTCAGTGACGCTTGAGTAAGGAAGTACAGAGCCAGTGTGCAAGAGATGTGTGCAGAGGTACATATAATGGAGACTGATTTGGGTGAAATTATACCTTGGCTTTATTGAGCCTGTTCCTTTAACAAGGCAAAACATACAAAAACAACAAAATGACAACCCCTATCCCTTTGTCAGGGCTAACTTACTTCCACAGACCCTATCTGCAGGACTGGAACCATTACCAGCCTATCACCCCAAAGTCTCAGGAAGTACCTTAAGCAGGTGGCCCTCTATGTCAGTCTCTGGCAGGTTCCTGGGTCCTGTGTGTCCAGGAAATATAGGTCTCTGGGTGTCTTGATCGCAGTCTTGTCTTGTCTCACGAGGCTTTTTACAGAGCTCCCACAGTCAGGTGGAGACTAGTTAATTGAGTGGCTGCAATTAACTATTTCTCTGCTGAATTCTCAGAGCTCTGAGGCTGCTTTATTTAAATAGGGATGTTTTTGTTACACAGTGATTGTTTCAATTTTTTACCCAAGCTAAACTATCTTGGGTAAAATATTGAAATAATCACTGGTTCTGTACTTCCTTACCAAGCGGCACTGAACAGGCTTTATAATACAGCTGTAGTTTAGGAATACATCTCAAAAGACAGGGGGAAATATGACACATAACCTTCTCATATGCATATCAATGTCCAGGAGTATCTTGTTTAAACACTGCATGATATGACAAAGCTGAACAGGCTAGGACAATCTGTGTGATAGACAAGGAAGTACTTAAGCGACTTTTGTGCTATGATTTAATTCAGTAGTAATGTGTACACATGGAGATCTAATAAATATGGCACATTTTAGTATTTGTAAATAAGAATATGGAGGATTAGCTCCAGTATCTTTGACAAAGCGCTGAGGGAGGCACGAAATGCGTTAGTTCATCTTGTTATACTGTAGATACTGTATGTGTTAAATAAATATTTTTCAGAATTGTTTTGCACTCCAGCCCCTATTTATACTTGCTGTGCACCACCATATTTCCCCATATTTGTAAATAACCATGATAAACTGTCATTATCAAGTACATATTAGTAATATGTTAAACAAATGTATCTTCCACTTGCCAAAAAGGCAATCATATGCATTGGTAATGTACATACTCTTGCTAAGCGTATACTTTTTTCAATTTAGATTAAACATATCCTATTTACTAAGCAGGAACAATGTATAACGCTGGATCTTAGTTAATCAGTTGAACTGCAGATTATGGGGCCGATTCACTAAGCTCCGTTAAGTGGCTTTAAGAGCGCAAAGTACCCTTTAAACCAATAAGGCTGCAGTGCGATTCACTAAGCAGTGATAACTGTGCTTTATCGCTCTTTAAAGGGCTTTTTTCAGCCCTCGGCGCAAAATGTGCACGATCAGGCTATTGCGCTGCTTTTTGCCAGTACAGGAGATTCACTACGCAGCGCTAAGTGAATCAGCCTTAAAAAACGCGCCTGACAAACGCGCCAGCTAACGGCAGGCGCAAAAGGAGCTGGACTTAGAAAAAATGTCTTTGTTTACCTTTTTGCAGGCACACAATCCATACAACAGGCCCGTGGATGACCCCGGCTGACCCCGCGGGGGTCCCCGGGTGAACCCCGTGGGACTACGGGGGTCCCCCGGGGGTTCGCGGGTGTCCGGGGTTCCCCGCAGGCGTCCGGGGTTCCCCGCAGGCCTGCGGTACCAATGTTGTGTGTAAACAATACTATAAACCTTCCCTAACACATACACTACAGTAATGGACAAAATTACTATTATCCACATATGGATAATAATGCATTTGCCCATTAAATATACATTAATCACAATAAATAAAATAAATACATTTTGTACTCACCCTTGTCCGGCACCCACGATGAAGGCCATCCTCATCTTCATCACCGTCCATACACTCGGGTGCTGAAAAATATACAAGAATAAAAAGAGCCAATCTAATGTTCCCTAACCCCTTAGCGGTTATTAACCGCTACAGTCATTAAGGGGTTAAGCCACCCTGACCCGATACCTACCCTTCACCCATTTATGTGTACAGTGGCTTCATCATGTATGTATATATATATATATATATATATATATATATATATATATATATATGATACGAACCAATCCAAAGACCAGTAAAGAGACAGCAGACCGCACGGGGTTAATCCAAAAATCTATATTCACAACATGAAATACACGTAAGCCAACGTTTCGGTCCCACAGAGAGACCTTCCTCAGGGCCGTGCAACCCACAAGTGCAAGTGACCAAACATATATACCCTCACCCATAGTGCAATGCAAACAAAGGGAACCAATCACCAACATGCAATCAGACAAAATATGCAACATAGCTGTGCTCCGTGTCCCCTCCCCTATTACCTGATTATCCAAATAACTCATCATGACATGAGAGTAGGCACTTAAACTATTAGGAGAGAGACACCCTTAGACACTGGTCCCAGGGTCTACTGCCATTGCGGGGGATAGTCGCGCGCCGCGCTTGTGCAGTGGGCCAAAACATATTGACTGCCGGAGCGCCAGCAGGGCGAGTGCGCCGTGCATCACAGCTGTGAGCAGACGCCTCATTAACTCTCCCTGGCCACCAGGGACGCCGGCAGCTCAAAACGCACATGCGCAGTCTGAAAAACCGCCTCGGTGCACAGTTACCCGCACACTGACAGTAATAATGGGCTAAACAGAATAGTAATACACAGAGCGTTAAGGTGAACCACAGGGGGACAGATGGAGGTATAGAGCACAAGGAGCGCATAGCATCACCATAATATATAAGGACAAAGGAAGTGCAAAAGTGCAGAGGGAGTGATGCAACAGAGTATGAGTGACAAACACATAAAAGGCATAATGCAAAATTCAATGAAAGCAGGGAGACAGCTACAAAAAGCAGCTAAGTGAAAGTTCCTCATTTAGGCCACCAGGTGTCATAGTTCTTAGTTCATAAATAAGCCTTGCTTCCTGTTTAAGCAAGGTCCTGCCCCTGTCACCCCCACGGGGGGGGGGGACTGGAACCTGCAGAATAGGCATACAACGAAGTGTGGCCAGTGTGTGTCTTTTTTCTTTGAAATGTCTAGCCACAGGTAGACACTTCAGATCTATATCAGCGGCATCACTCAGTAGGGCTTTTCTGATGTTTGAACGGTGCATGGCCATACGTTCTTTCAGCATCCTAACAGTCTTCCCGATGTACAGCAATCCACAAGGACACTTAATAAAGTACACCACGAATTTTGACTCACAGTTCAGTGGTTGTTTGATTTTAATCGGTGCGCCACTATGCGGGTGATTGTAGCTAGGGCCCAGCTGCATATAGTTGCAGTTGGTACAGCCATGACAGCGGTGCGAACCAGGTTTTTTGGCTAACCAAGTGGTGGGTGTGGCATATTTGTCTATTGGGTCAGATCCAGTGACCATGTCGCCAATGTTTGGTCCCCGACGAAAGCAGAATAGAGGTGGCTCTCTAGCATATGCACCAATCCTCTCGTCATTCTCCAGGATGCGCCAATTGCCCCGAATGCAGCGCTTAATGCTGTTAGTAGCAGTACTGAATGTACTGACTATATTGAGCCTGTTGCTCACCGGTCTGCCTGACGAAGGTGTCAATAGTTCACCCCTATCAACCTGTCCAACCTTTTGCAAGGCAAAGTTGATGTCCTTGGCCGAATAGCCCCTCTCCCGGAAGCGTGCGGCCATTTGGGCCAAGGCCCTTTGTGATTCTTCTGGATCAGTGGTGATTCTTTTCACTCGGAGAAGCTGGGAGTATGGGAGACCCCTCTTAAGTGGTACAGGATGGTGGCTGGCTGCACAAAGAAGGGAGTTCTTGTCTGTACTCTTCCGGTATATTCTAGTAGCCAGCGTGCCTCCAATTTTGTACACTATGGTGTCTAAAAAAGCGATTTCCTGGTAGCTGTGGTTGAGGGTAAAACGGATTGAGGAGGGGATTTTGTTTAAATCAGAAACAAATGCCAGCAGCTCATCTTCACTGCCCGTCCACAGAATGAAGATGTCGTCAATATAGCGAAGGTATTTGACGATATGCCGTCCATGCGTGGTGTCAGTTAGTATGTGCAACCGTTCATACAAATCCATAAACAGATTAGCGTACGACGGTGCCATATTTGAGCCCATGGCAGTACCCGTAAGTTGCAAGTAGTAGTGTTTCTCAAATTTAAAGAAGTTCTTATGGAGGATGACCTCAATGAGCAACATGAGAAAGTCCACTGGTGGACCCTGTTCGACTCCCTGTTCTTCCAATTTTGTGCGTACTGCTTCTAGGCCCTCTGCATGGGGAATGTTGGTGTACAGGCTGGACACATCTAGCGTAGCAAGAATACATTCTGCTGTGTTAACGGAAAGATGACTGAGCTGCTCAATAAAGTCCGTGGTGTCCTTGATGTATGAACCCATTCCAGCCACCAGGGGCTGTAGATAGAAATCCACGAATTGCGAGAGGGGGTGGCACAGCGACCCACGGGCCGAGATGATGGGTCTGCCCGGTGGTGCGACTATAGATTTGTGTACTTTGGGTAGTGTGTATAATACTGGCATCACAGGGTGGTCCTGAGTCAGGAATTTGCTGGTTTCTTCTGTGATCCAGGCATTATTCAAGCCCAATCGGATGATGCCATCAATCTCCTTCTTGTAGGCTATCGTCGGATCCCCCGGGAGGCGTCTATAATGATGTACAACTGCAAGCTGTTGCTCAATCTCCAGCTTGTAGTATTGATATTTTAAAACCACAATCCCTCCACCCTTGTCTGCTGCTCTCACTATGATCCCCTTGTTCTCCCGTAGCATTTTCAGGGCAGCTCTCTCCTCTCTCGATGTATTAAAAAAGCTGGTCTTATGATTCTTCAGAATTTTCCGTGTGTCTTTAGTCACCAAGTTCATAAATGCAGCTATGTTGGGGTTCAGTGAGTGCGGGTCAAAGGTGCTCCTGGTCTTAAATGGATTTGGGGTAATGTCTCCAGAAGAGTTAATATCAATATTTTTAGAGAAGAAATCCTTTAACTTCAATTGTCTGTGCAGTCTGTACATATCAACCTCCCAGTCAAAGGAATCCTGCATATGGGTTGGCACGAATGATAAGCCTTTCTGTAGAATGCTAACCTCTGCCGGTGTCAGTGAGTGGTCCGATAGATTGTAGATCACCAGGCAAGCGAGATCCGACGGGATCCGACGATAGCCTACAAGAAGGAGATTGATGGCATCATCCGATTGGGCTTGAATAATGCCTGGATCACAGAAGAAACCAGCAAATTCCTGACTCAGGACCACCCTGTGATGCCAGTATTATACACACTACCCAAAGTACACAAATCTATAGTCGCACCACCGGGCAGACCCATCATCTCGGCCCGTGGGTCGCTGTGCCACCCCCTCTCGCAATTCGTGGATTTCTATCTACAGCCCCTGGTGGCTGGAATGGGTTCATACATCAAGGACACCACGGACTTTATTGAGCAGCTCAGTCATCTTTCCGTTAACACAGCAGAATGTATTCTTGCTACGCTAGATGTGTCCAGCCTGTACACCAACATTCCCCATGCAGAGGGCCTAGAAGCAGTACGCACAAAATTGGAAGAACAGGGAGTCGAACAGGGTCCACCAGTGGACTTTCTCATGTTGCTCATTGAGGTCATCCTCCATAAGAACTTCTTTAAATTTGAGAAACACTACTACTTGCAACTTACGGGTACTGCCATGGGCTCAAATATGGCACCGTCGTACGCTAATCTGTTTATGGATTTGTATGAACGGTTGCACATACTAACTGACACCACGCATGGACGGCATATCGTCAAATACCTTCGCTATATTGACGACATCTTCATTCTGTGGACGGGCAGTGAAGATGAGCTGCTGGCATTTGTTTCTGATTTAAACAAAATCCCCTCCTCAATCCGTTTTACCCTCAACCACAGCTACCAGGAAATCGCTTTTTTAGACACCATAGTGTACAAAATTGGAGGCACGCTGGCTACTAGAATATACCGGAAGAGTACAGACAAGAACTCCCTTCTTTGTGCAGCCAGCCACCATCCTGTACCACTTAAGAGGGGTCTCCCATACTCCCAGCTTCTCCGAGTGAAAAGAATCACCACTGATCCAGAAGAATCACAAAGGGCCTTGGCCCAAATGGCCGCACGCTTCCGGGAGAGGGGCTATTCGGCCAAGGACATCAACTTTGCCTTGCAAAAGGTTGGACAGGTT